>NC_086450.1:22384631-22684631 GCF_028390025.1 Pseudophryne corroboree
CAGGTAGTATGTTTGTAGGACCAGGGCTTTCTCCATTGCAGCGTGGCAGTACGGGGGCAGTTGTGCAGGTAGTATGTCTGTCTGTAGGACCAGGGCTTTCTCCATTGCAGCGTGGCAGTACGGGGGCAGTTGTGCAGGTAGTACGTCTGTAGGACCAGGGCTTTCTCCATTGCAGCGTGGCAGTACGGGGGCAGTTGGGCAGGTAGTATGTTTGTAGGACCAGGGCTTTCTCCATTGCAGCGTGGCAGTACGGGGGCAGTTGTGCAGGTAGTATGTATGTCTGTAGGACCAGGGCTTTCTCCATTGCAGCGTGGCAGTACGGGGGCAGTTGGGCAGGTAGTATGTTTGTAGGACCAGGGCTTTCTCCATTGCAGCGTGGCAGTACGGGGGCAGTTGGGCAGGTAGTATGTCTGTCTGTAGGACCAGGGCTTTCTCCATTGCAGCGTGGCAGTACGGGGGCAGTTGTGCAGGTAGTACGTCTGTAGGACCAGGGCTTTCTCCATTGCAGCGTGGCAGTACGGGGGCAGTTGGGCAGGTAGTATGTTTGTAGGACCAGGGCTTTCTCCATTGCAGCGTGGCAGTACGGGGGCAGTTGGGCAGGTAGTATGTCTGTCTGTAGGAGCAGGGGTTTCTCCATTGCAGCGTGGCAGTACAGGGGCAGTTGTGCAGGTAGTATGTCTGTCTGTAGGAGCAGGGCTTTCTCCATTGCAGCGTGGCAGTACGGGGGCAGTTGTGCAGGTAGTATGTCTATAGGAGCAGGGCTTTCTCCATTGCAGCGTGGCAGTACGGGGGCAGTTGTGCAGGTAGTATGTCTGTCTGTAGTAGCAGGGCTTTCTCCATTGCAGTGTGGCAGTACGGGGGCAGTTGGGCAGGTAGTATGTCTATAGGAGCAGGGCTTTCTCCATTGTAGCGTGGCAGTACGGGGGCAGTTGGGCAGGTAGTATGTTTGTAGGACCAGGGCTTTCTCCATTGCAGCGTGGCAGTACGGGGGCAGTTGTGCAGGTAGTATGTCTGTCTGTAGGACCAGGGCTTTCTCCATTGCAGCGTGGCAGTACGGGGGCAGTTGTGCATGTAGTATGTCTGTAGTAGCAGGGCTTTCTCCATTGCAGTGTGGCAGTACGGGGGCAGTTGTGCAGGTAGTATGTCTGTCTGTAGGAGCAGGGCTTTCTCCTTTGCAGCGTGGCAGTACGGGGGCAGTTGGGCAGGTAGTATGTCTATAGGAGCAGGGCTGCAGATGGATCACAGTCTGTAGATGATGTGAGGTAGTGGAAGCTGCCTTACTTATGGCTGCAGTGAGTTGTGCTCTAGGCAGTGACTCACATTACAATACAATGCACAGCGTCAGTTCCATGTGGCAATAGTTACTGTGGGCTGTAAAGCTGCCAGCGACATTTGTGAACTGTTTTAGAAGTTACGTCACTGAATCCTCTCTGATCATTATCATCTGTTATTGTGGAGAGGAAACACAGTACATTTACAATAAAGGGGCTTCATTAAAACATTACTCAAATGGCCCAGCCTCCTCATTTGGTAACTAACTATTGTCTATTATTATTCTGAATACATGGGAAATTTAAGAGGTCAGGGGGCCTGTGTATAGTTTCCGCCCAGGGCTCATACTCTCTCAGATCTCCGGGAAAATGGCGCAGCATCTCACGAGTTTGTAAACAGGAATCCACATTAAGTGCACTCTCTGGGCTAGTTATGGGCTTACTACAGGCACTATGGGTTAGCTCTGGACACGTAACCCAGGAGCTAAAACTGTGCGGTGAGTCTAAGTGGTTGGAAGAGGTATCACAGGGGTTGGGTGGCTATGTGACACACCCTTTCCCCCATACCTTGTTCATTGTACCTTGTTCAGAGAGGTAGGATAGATTGTTATGCATCAGTAATTCACTGACAGCAATCTCCAACATGAAGTTTCTTTTATTGAGCCGCAAAAAACTATAGATTAAAGATGGTGATTAGTTATTTGGTAAAAATGGACAATTACAATAATAAGGATGAATTTAAGAAGGCAAGAAAATCACATTTGACTACAGCTCACAATACACTGGAACATTCAATATGTTAATGTTTCAATCTAATCACAGATACATGCATATTCCAAAAAATTAAGACAATAATGAGGACAATGAAGAAAGTGATTTAGAATAATGTTTCAATAGTAATTACTACTCTTCTAACTATCCCTGATACGAATATCCCAATGTCTTCAATGGCAATTCACGTTGGAGCTCTTGGATACTACAGTGCCACAGTATTGCAATGGGGGTGTGGTGCAACTGTTGTTGTTGCACAAGGGATGGAAATCCTACTGTCAGGATCTGCAGGCTTCTTGTGGGTCTGGGGCTGCCGGACCCATGGCTGGTAAGCGGTGAGGGACTGCTGCGCTGGGTCTGCTCACGGCTACTCTGTAAGCAGGTGCTTCAGCCCCTTGTGCTCCCAGGTTACTCCAGTGGCTAGGTTTTCTCCCTGGTTCAGTTCTGCCTTACTCTTTAGCTGCAGCAGTCCCGCAATCTCCAACCTGCTACCATTGATGGAGGCGCTCACGGAGTCCTGACCCCACAAGGGTCACGGGACGACCGCAGTTTTTCTTCTTCAGTATTCTTCAGCCTCGTCTTAAAGTCACAGTCTTCAGTTCTTCAGCCTCGTCTTAAAGTCACAGCAACAGTCTTCAGTTCTTCATTCAGTAAACTTCAACCTTGTCTTAAAGCCACAGTTTTCAGCTCTTCATTCAGTATTTTTCAGCCTCGTCTTAAAGTAACGGCCACAGTCTTCAGTGCTTCATTCAGTATTCTTCAGTTTCATCTTAAAGTCACAGCCGTAGACTTCAGTCCCTCATACCGAGTTTACCAGCTTCGTCTTTCTAACTCCATTCACCAGCTCAGTTGTCCGGAAAACCGCAGTCTTTGTAAATAACCATTACTACATTAAATCTTTATGTTTTCTTTTCTTTCTTTGACACTCCTTGGGTTCATATTTGGTTCCCCATCCCATGAGAAGGAATTATATACAGCATCCTTGTCTCCTCCAATCCCAGGCAACCGCTTCCTCAGGCAAATCTCAGTCACCAGATCCTCAAAACAAGCCAAGAATGACACCTACTGTGCCACGATATTGCAATGGGGTAACGGCACTTGTAAAGAAATATTAATCTTGAATTTTATTAGTATGTATAAATATCACTGTTCTTGCAAAAAAGGGTGTAAATAGCGACGGTATAGTATGTCAGAATCTCTAGCAATGCAACTTTCTCTGTAGTCATTATTCCTTGAACAAATAACTCTGGGCCTAATTCAGCATGGATCGCAAAAGCATAAATCTTTCTCTAATGAGCAAAGCCATGTGCACTGCAGGTGGGGCAGATATAACATGTGCAGAGAGAGCTAGATTTGGGTGGGTTATTTTATTTCTGTGCAGGGTAAATACTGTTTGCTTTATTTTTACACTGCAATTTAGATTTCAGTTTGAACACACCCCACCCAAATCTAACTCTCTCTGCACATGTTACATCTGCCTCCCCTGCAGTGCAGCATGGTTTTGCCCAGTTGATAACTTTTTTGGTTTGCCAGCAAACCTGAATATGGGCCACAGTACATTGTTCCATGGGCTACAGCAGCAGAAGACCACTCCAGGTCCCATTCCTGCCAGCTGAGAACTGGAAACGGAGGCTGTAGTGGGCGCAGGCAACAAACACTGAGTATTTGATGACTGGAAAAATGCCACCTGATCTGATGAAGGTCAATTTCTGCTGCAATATGCAGAGGGCAGAGTCAGTTCGGTGCAAAATAACATGAATGAATGGATCCATCGTGCCCAACAGCTGATGGTGGTGTAAGGGTGTAGGTAGCACATACTTGTCCTACAACCTACCTGAGTATTGCTGCAAACCTTCATGGCCATAGACTACCTCTAATGACTGCTTCCATTGGCATAACACCCATGCACCACAGCATACAGTATGTCATCTCAGGCTGGTTCCATGAAAGTGACAGTGAGTCTCAGTGTACTCCAATGGCCTCACAGACACCAGATCATAGTACAATAGAGCACATTTGGGATGTGATGGAATTGGAGATTTGCTCATATCTCCCAACCATTCCATGATTATATTCGGGACCTTGTGCACCCACCCGAAAAAGGGGCGGATCCTCATTAGAAAGGGGGCAGAGCTCCGCAGCACCCCCATTTACATCACTGTAGGGATGTGCTGCTGCCCGCCGGCTCCCCCAGCTGTCTGTATAGATGCTGTGTGCATCTATCCACCCGCTGCTCTGCGGCCCGTGGTTGGGACCGTGGGACAGTCCCAGAAAAATGGGTTGGGACAGTTGGGAGGTATGTTTGCCACATGAATGTGCAGCTGACACATTTTTTGCACCTCAGAGGTTTGTGGGCGTTGTAGTGTCCTCATCGTTGGCATTTCTATAATGGGTGCAGGGTGTGTGGGTCTAGATGGGGCCACACCACACACCCTGCACCCATATAATTCTACTTACCTCTCTGGAGTCTCACAGCGGCTGCCAGAGCTGCAGACAGAAATCACTGGGAAAATGGTGCAATGGCCATTTTCCCGGTGGTTTTTGCATGTGCAGCAGAGCTGTCCCCAGGAATAGGTGTGGGCGCCATTTTCCCAGAGCCCTGTGCAGTATTCCTCTCTTAAACCGCCCCTGTACCTCGCGACTATGGGCTATCACACCAGCACCTTCTATCCATAACATGAACAATTCAGGCCATTGGACATTGTCCACGATAGGTAGTGATATGTGGAGCCTACACCAAAGACATTTGTGCATAATGTAGCTGCCTAGTGCAGCATGAGCTTCCCTGATTAATGTTGCTTTAGTTTAGTAATACAAGGCTGGGGCATACAGCGATCCTGTCCGGGCCCCATTACTCAATGCTGTGCTGTGCGCTGGTGTGTTACGAAAGCATCTATCTTTGGCAGCGGACTGAATCTGAGGAGCAGAGGCCCCATCAACCGTTTGCTTTGGGGATCAGTAAATGGAAATTCTGCCTCTAATTAGAATAGAACGTTTTCTCTTTACATAACAAAGGAACTTCCGTAAACTCAGGGCCTGAATAAGAGATGGACGCAAACATGATTTTTTTTTTTGCAGTTGAGTGATTATCGTCGAATGCGTCTAAGTGGGTCATTCAGACCGGATCGCACGGTGCGTTTTTTTGCAGCCGCGCGATCGGGTCTGAACAGCGCATGCGTGCGGGCTGCAAGGCGCAGGCGTGTTGCTGGCCGGCAATGGGGGTCGCTGGACAGCAACGGATTCTACGAAAAAAGCGATCGCAGCAGCGATCACAAGAAGATTGACAGAAAGAAGGCATTCGTGGGCGGCAACTCACCGTTTTCAGGGAGTGTCCAGGAAAACGCAGGCATGCCCAGCCGTTTAAAGGGAGGGTTACTGACGTCAGCTCCGTCCAGGATCATCGCAGCGGCTGAGTAAGTCCTGAGCTGTGTAGAGACTGCACATCAACTACCCTCTCCCCTGTAGGCGGCGACTACCTGATCGCTGCAGTGCAAAAAATACCCTGCGTGCGATCAGGTCTGAATCACCCCCTAAGTCTTGATTTATTTGCAAAGTAATTGACAGTCATGGATTATTTGGGAGCAGGTACGAGGATGACAGGAAAAATCCAGGCGTGTCGTGGCCGTTTTTCGGTGCATGTCTCAGCCAGCAACTGTGATCTTGTACGCAATTGCAATGGCTCCGGCAACTTACTTCCTGCGGCCATACTGCGCGACCCTGGATACTCAGAAGTACGTTAAGTGACTGATTTGCGACCAACGCAGCTTTAGACGCAGCCTCTGGGATCCGCAAAGCTGTCAGTGGGCATCTCAACACAAATCCAGTTGGCTGCGGCATTTGCATATTTTCACACAGTCGCCGCGTACACATTCGCAGCTGAGAATGCATTAGCGCACATCACTGAATCGGGCCATACTGTAGTATAGAACAACCTCTATGAAAGCTTATGTGCGTTTAGATCAATGCGCTGCATCCCCAGCTGAGCCGGGAGACAGACTCGCGCTACTGTTGATGACTAACGCTGAGCAGACGTCTAAGGGTAGTAGCGAAGGAACAATTCCTGACTCACTCCAGAAATATTCAAGAGGGGGTGTGGGAGTGGATTTGCTTAAAAGTTGATGGAACACTACTGTTTAGAGATTGCTTTCCAGGGGCACGTGACGAGGAATATCACGGTAAAAAAAAAAAAAAATCAGTGTAATTCTAATAAGAATACTGATTTTATTTACTTTTCGGAATAATTCTGGATCGGTAGATGGAGGAAAAAATTATTTAACTGCAGCTGCCAAAGTATCCCCCTTGTGTAACCCACTGGGAGGAGCGCAATTCATAGAATGCTGGTATTAACTCTGAATTTTTGTCTGAAACTCGGTGTCAGAGCCAAGGAAAGTTCTAGCTGCGTCCAGATGTTATAATCATCAGCTCTATACGCCGTGTGACTATATAATATTCATTCTAATCCGGCGCTGGGTAGTAAGCAATCCACCCGCAGTGCAGTCACTTTACAGTGAGTTGTCCGAGCCGGGATCCGGTCGGCATTTCGTACCCAACGCATCCCGGCCGGTGGAACAGATGTCTCGTGCTGGCCCAATCTTGTGTTTAGGAACATGAAGAGGTGGTAATGTAGGTCCTATGCAACAATTTCAGCAAAACAGAAAAGAGGCAGAACACATTACTGTAGCCATATTACATTATATACATATTGAAGGGAAAGATGAGCAGGGCTCCATCTGTATTATATTGTAATAATAACACATGGCTTTGGGGGAGATGTATCAAGCCTTGGAGAGAGATAAAGTACCAATCAATCAGCTCCTGTCATTTTTCAAAAACAGACTGTGACATGGCAGTTAGGAGCTGATTGGCCGGTACTCTATCTCTCTCCATTTTATCTCTCTCCAAGACTTGCTACATCTTCCCTTTATACGTTAAGACAGTGGTTCTCAAACTGTGTGCCTCAGGACCAGTGACGTGTGGTGAGGTCAGTGGCTAGGGAGGCACTACATGATCCACACCCCTCTTCCTATATATGGGGGGGGGGGGGGGAATGGGGTTCCCCATACTTAACCAAAACCAGCACCAGGCTGAACCAGCCAAGAGGGGAAATGCCATAGGAGGGGGAACACTCAGTGTGGGGCCCCCCTGCCATAACATTAATCAGCCCCCTAAGCCAGTCAGCCCAGGGCTGGAATTCCTCGGAAAGTAGCGATCATCCCAGAAAAAATAAATGGAGTCCCCCCTCCCGAGCAACAGCCAGCGCTGATAGCCCAGTGCTATGCCCCACGCCCCTGGTGGCGGTGGGTGCGGGGTTCATGATATACTAATATTGTTCTTTAAAGGTGGCCTACAGGTCCCAGCAAGCCTGCCCCAGCATGCCAGCACTGGGAGAACCACAAGTGCCTGCATGCCCGGATATTCAGGGCCCACTGGCACCTGTAGTCCTCCTTGTTAGAAAATATTAAAATAAATACAAGACACTGCCTTTGGGCAGCTCTTTTCCATGGCCGCCGCCTTTCCTGGGATTCCTGGCATCTTCCGTCTTCGGGAGCTCTTGCACCCTCCCTCCCCGCCGGCGGACTGACAGTCGCTGCCGCGCACTGGCTTATATAAGCCAGCCCCGAGGGGCTGGCCGATGATGCGGCGAGCCATGACTGGCTCACGACGTTCATCTTAGATTTAAAGAATGACGCTAACTGCGCCATTTTTTAAATTGGAACTGCTGCATTCTCTTGGATCCCCGCCAGGTCCCGCCACCGTTAACGCCCACACCTCCGCCACATCCCCGCCGGACATCTGCCCAACCAGTGATGTCAGCGGATCCATCACTGGACAGCTGTATCCAGTGACAGATCCGCTGTCCAATCACTTCTGCCTGACTGACAGGGGCGTGCTTTCATGTGCAGTGAAGGCACGCCCCTGTCATGAGGCACTTACACTAGTGCTGCTTTAAATGTTATTTTCAATGGGCTTTTAACGCCCACGCTTGGCCCTACCCCCACTCCTGCACCTTTCCTATTGTCAACGGGAGGCACCGCTATCGGTGCCTCCCAAACCTAATTTTAATGTATATATGGTTAGTATAATACAAAGCAGATACTTATGACACAGAATATGTGTCAGAAATATCTTCTTTGTATTATTTTAACCACTAATGATGACAGGGGAGGCACTGCCTCCTACCTCCCCTGACTGCACGACCCTGCTCGGTACACTTGCAGGGGGGCCCTGGCTTGGTGGTCCAGGACCAAATCAAATTATTGGTCAAGGTAATAGGCAAAACCACTGCTGGGGGCTGCCAATCATAACATTTGTGGACAAACAGAAGCAAATCCTGTCCCTAACCAAACAATTGGACCTAAGGGTGACATACAGGGTCAGACTACCCATCTGGCACTTCTGGCAGGTGGGCCGATACGGTCCCTCAGAGAGCCGGGACGTCCGCGCGCAGCACAGCCTCCAGCTCTCTGGTTCAGCCGACCCCACCGGTCTCCATGGAAATGGGGCCATGTCCCTGCCCCCGGAAAGCATTGCCATGGTAGTGGAGGCGTGCCACGAAGCCACTCGCGGCACGCCTCCGCACATCATGACGGTGGTCCCCCCCTGTGACGTGCACGTGCCCCCCGTGACGAGTGCGCGCACATTTGGCGCGGGCGTTCCCGAGTGCCCGGGCCGAAATGGAGCCCCAGTCCATTACTGGTGACATGTAAACCCAATTTACTTAATTTTATATTTCTTTCTAAATTTGTCAGTAAGAATCTTTTGGCCTAGGGGTCGTGAAAAAAATTCTGATACTTCAGGGCGCCGTGAATCAGAAAAGTTTGGGAACCTCTGCGTTAAGCTTTAAATAGTTATGCAATTAATTTTTTTTATTTAGATGATTAGTTTTTGTGTGATGGATTTAATACGCTTGTTCTTAGAGGACGTAGGAGTTTTCTATAAGATCCCTTGTTAAAGTTTGGTACACAGAAGTGCAGGTGCCCCTTACAGACATAGATAACTCATTGTCACGATCCGGGTATCTGGACGCCATTACTTACCCTTCAGATGCCTCCTAAGGCTGGCTCAGCGTTCCAGGACCGGATCCCGCTGTTCCTGAGTTTCCACATGCAGAATGTCAGAGTGGTGATTTCATCAGCCGCGGCCTCCGCTGTGCCCGCGTGGTTAAATGTGCGCTTGTCAGTCTGGCGTCTCCTGTCTCCTGTGGCCGGCGTCGCCATTACTGTTTCAATTTTCACATGGATTACAAACCAAACTTCCCTCCAAGTGTCTGCATGGGCGCAGCCATCTTGGATTTTGTCATCTGATCATTTCCACCAATCTGCTGTCTGTATTGTTGATTTGCATAATTGCCTAGCCAACCCCTTCCTTGCTGCAGGTATAAGTAAGCTGTGCCTGAGCAAGGAAGGCGTCAGTGCTTTGGTTGTCTAACCTAGTTCCAGTTTGTCTCTCTCCTGTGGTTGTCTTCCAGGTTCCAGCTCCTGTCTCCAGACTTCTGCTATAGAGACCCGCACCAGCATTCCATCTGCGGTGTAGCCTGACTCTCCGATCCATTCTGGACTCACCTGTTTCCAGTTACAACAATCACCTGCTTCCAGCCCAGCTTCCAGCAGTGTACAGCTTCTCTTAAAGGGCCGGTGTCCTTTCTGCAGTTTACCACTCTCCACCGGTATTATTATTTCACCGCTCTCAAACTCCAAACTTCATTATCAATCACCTGCTTCCAGCCCAGCTTCCAGCAGTGTACAGCTTCTCTTAAAGGGCCGGTGTCCTTTCTGCAGTTTACCACTCTCCACCGGTATTATTATTTCACCGCTCTCAAACTCCAAACTTCATTATTATTTCATCGCTCTCAAGTTCGTTTATTATTTAACTGGTTCCAGCCAGTATCCACTCCGTACCAACAACAGTCTGGTTCCAGCCAGTATCCACAGCAGCAGTTTTATCTTCAGCAGCCCAGCCTTTCCTGGAACACCAGCTGGTACGATCCTGGGTTCTCTCCATTGCTACAGTCAGGCCTGGTAAGGACTTTCCAACTAGAAGATTATAAGAACTGTCTCACACTACCAGTGCCTGTGGCCCTTGCCACCCTGTAGTACCCAGGAATTGTATTTATCCTCTGTTGACTTTTATGTTTCCTTTACTGCTGCTGTGTTACGGAGTTTGTCATAATAAACATCATTGACTTTTATCCTGGTTGTCGTGGTCACGCCTTCGGGCAGTTATTCTACATGTTACTTACATGTCTAGGGGTCTGATACAACCTCCCAGGTTCCGTTACATCTCAGCCCCTACAACTGAGGCTGCCTCCCGTCAGCTCAGGCCCTCAGTTGTGACAGTAAGCACTGACCTAATGAATCCAGCCGGAGACCAGGATCAAGCGACCAGGCCGATGCAAGAACTGGCAGCCCGACTTGAACATCAGGAGGCTGCACAGGGCCACATCATCCGCTGTCTCCAGGATCTCTCTACACGGCTGGATGGGATTCAAACGACCCTCCGCGGACCTGGCACGTCCGGTGCGTCCACTACAGTGACACCAGCTGTAACCCCACCCACCTTACCCATTTCCAGTCCACATCTTCATCTTCCAACGCCAGCAAAATTTGATGGATCTCCAAGGTTCTGCAGGGGATTTCTCAATCAATGTGAAATCCACTTTGAGCTTCTACCTGCCAATTTCTTCAGTGACCGTACCAAAATTGCCTATATCATCTCCCTTCTCAGTGGCTCAGCCCTTGACTGGGCATCACCTTTATGGGAGAAGTCTGATCCCCTGCTATCCTCCTATACTGACTTTGTAGCTACATTCAGGCGCATCTTCGACGAGCCAGGCCGGATAACATCTGCTTCATCTGAGATTCTCCGTTTACGCCAGGGAACACGTACTGTGGGACAGTATCTTATACAGTTTAAAATCCTGGCATCCGAACTGGCATGGAACGACGAGGCCCTGTATGCTGCATTCTGGCATGGCTTATCAGAACGCATCAAGGATGAGTTAGCTACCAGAGACTTGCCCTCTAAGTTGGATGAGCTAATTTCTCTTTGCACGAAGGTTGATCTACGTTTCAGAGAGAGAGCAACCGAGCGAGGAAGATCATCTACTCCTAAACCTTCTGCTCCTCCTCCTCGTCAACCATCTCCATCCAAGGATGAGCCTATGCAAATTAGTCGTTCCCGTCTATCTCCCGCTGAGCGCCGAAGACGTCTCTCTGAGTCTCTCTGTCTCTACTGTGCAGCTCCGTCGCACACTATCAATGCCTGTCCCAAACATCCGGGAAACTCCAGATCCTAGCTCGCCAAGGAGAGGGCCGGCTAGGAGTAATGATCTCCTCTCCATCTCCTCATGACTGTAACCTCCCAGTGTCGCTCCAAATTGTTCAGCGTTACAGGAACATCATTGCCCTCCTTGATTCCGGAGCAGCTGGGAATTTCATAACCGAAGCTTATGTTAAACGGTGGTCCCTACCCACCGAGAGACTGTCCTCGTCCATCTCTTTGACTGCCGTGGATGGCAGCAAGATTTTTGACACAGTCATTTCCTTAAGGACTCTTCCAGTTCGTCTGAGAGTGGGAGTTCTTCATTCTGAGTATATTTCTTTTTTAGTGATTCCAAGAGCCACACATCCAGTGGTTTTAGGCCTTCCATGGCTCCGTCTCCACAACCCATCAATTGACTGGACGACTACGCAAATACTGGCATGGGGTCCCTCCTGTGCTGAGACTTGTTTAGCCAAAGTTCTTCCTGTTTGTTCTTCCTTCCCCAGGTCATCTGATGTTCCGCCTCCTCCATATCAAGACTTCACGGACGTGTTCAGTAAAGCCTCTGCTGATATCCTTCCTCCTCATAGAGAATGGGACTGCCCAATCGACCCTTATTCCAGGGAAGGTTCCACCGCGAGGCCGAACTTATCCGTTGTCTCTGCCTGAGACACACTCCATGGAAGAGTACATCAAAGAGAACCTGGCGAAGGGTTTCATCCGACCATCTTCTTCTCCAGCCGGCGCAGGCTTCTTCTTCGTTAAGAAGAAAGACGGTGGTCTGCGTCCGTGCATCGACTACAGAGGTCTGAACGACATTACCGTCAAGAACCGATACCCTTTGCCCCTGATTACCGAGCTCTTTGATAGAGTTAGTGGTGCAACTATTTTCACAAAGCTGGACTTGAGGGGGGCCTACAATCTCATCCGAATCCGTGAGGGTGACGAGTGGAAGACCGCCTTTAACACCCGTGACGGACATTATGAGTACCTCGTCATGCCCTTCGGATTGAGCAACGCTCCAGCAGTCTTCCAGCACTTCGTGAATGAGATTTTCAGGGACATCTTGTACCGCCATGTCGTGGTTTATCTAGACGACATCCTCATCTTTGCTAATAATCTCGAAGATCATCGTTTCTGGGTAAAAGAGGTTCTTTCCCGTCTCCGTGTCAATCACCTCTATTGTAAATTGGAGAAGTGTGTGTTTGAAGTTAAAACCATTCCGTTTCTAGGTTACATTGTGTCCGGTTCCGGACTAGAGATGGATCCTGAGAAACTCCAAGCAATCCAGAATTGGCCTATACCCTTAAGCCTCAAAGGGGTCCAGAGGTTCTTAGGGTTCGCCAATTATTATAGAAAATTTATACGAGACTTTTCCACCATTGTGGCGCCTATCACTGCATTAACCAAGAAAGGTGCTAATCCGTCCAAGTGGTCCGAGGAAGCTACACAGGCCTTTCACCTTCTGAAGCAACGGTTCATCTCTGCACCAGTTCTGAAACAGCCCGACACCGACTCTCCTTTTATCTTAGAGGTAGATGCCTCCTCCGTTGGAGTAGGAGCAGTGTTATCCCAGAGGGCCAAAGATGGACATCTACATCCTTGCAGTTTCTTCTCCCGGAAGTTCTCCCCAGCTGAGCGCAACTATGCCATTGGCGATCAGGAGTTGCTAGCCATCAAGCTCGCTCTGGAGGAGTGGAGATACCTGTTGGAGGGAGCTTCCCACTCAATCACCATACTTACCGACCACAAAAATCTTTTATATCTCAAAGGCGCACAATGTCTGAATCCTCGTCAGGCCAGATGGGCACTTTTCTTCTCTAGGTTTGACTTTAAACTCCAGTTCTGTCCGGGTTCTCAGAATCGTAAGGCCGATGCCCTTTCCCGCTCATGGGAGCAAGAAAATGAGTCCGAGTCTGCAGACAAGCATCCTATTATTAATCCGTTGGCATTCTCCACGGTAGGGATGGACTCTACGCCTCCACCAGGGAAAAGTTTTGTTAAGCCAGTTCTAAGGAAGAAGCTCATGCATTGGGCCCATGCTTCCCGTTTTGCTGGACATACAGGCATTCAGAAAACCCTTGAATTTATTTCTAGGTCCTACTGGTGGCCAACTCTGAAGAAGGACGTTATGGAATTTATTGCCTCCTGCCCAAAGTGTGCCCAACACAAAGTCTCCCGCCAGTCGCCTGCGGGGCAACTGGTTCCATTATCTGTGCCCCGTCGACCTTGGACCCATTTGTCGATGGACTTTGTTTCCGATCTACCTATCTGCAACAAGTTTAATACTATCTGGGTGGTAGTTGACCGGTTCACCAAGATGGCACATTTCATCCCTCTCACCGGTCTTCCGTCAGCTTCCAAGTTGGCTCAAGTGTTTATACAAGAGATCTTCCGACTTCACGGTCTTCCTGAAGAGATCATCTCGGATCGTGGAGTACAATTTGTAGCCAAATTTTGGCGAAGTTTGTGTCAAGCCCTCCAAGTCAAGTTAAAGTTTTCCACGGCTTACCATCCTCAGACCAATGGTCAAACCGAGAGGGTGAATCAGGACTTGGAGGCCTTCCTCCGTATATATGTGTCTTCCTCTCAAGATGACTGGGTTCAACTCCTTCCTTGGGCCGAGTTCAGCCACAACAATCAATACCATTCCTCATCTTCTTCTACACCATTCTTCATTAATTATGGATTCCACCCTAAAGTCCCAGAATTCCAACCGCTTCCCGCAACTTCTGTTCCAGCAGTGGATGTCACCTTGCGTCAGTTTTCAAATAACTGGAGGAACGTCCGCGCAGCCCTGCTTAAAGCCTCATTCAGGTATAAGAAGTTTGCCGATAGGAAGCGTAGAGCGGTTCCTGCTCTCAAGGTGGGTGATCGTGTGTGGCTGTCCACGAAGAATTTGAGGTTGAGAGTTCCCAGCATGAAATTTGCACCTCGCTACATCGGACCCTTCAAGATTGAACAAGTCATCAATCCTGTTGCCTACACGTTACTGTTACCATCCTTCTTGAAAATACCCAGGACATTTCATGTTTCTTTGTTGAAACCGCTGATCCTGAATCGGTTTCATTCCGCACTTCCTCCAACTCCCAAAGTTCAGACTCAACGGGGAGTCGAGTACGAGGTGGCCAAGATTTTGGACTCACGTTTCCGTTACGGTCAGTTACAATACCTCATTGACTGGAAGGGCTATGGTCCTGAAGAACGCTCTTGGACCAATGCCTCAGACGTCCATGCTCCTGCCTTGGTCCGAAATTTCCACGCAAAGTTTCCTTTAAAGCCTAAGAAGTGTCCTGGGGCCACTCCTAAAGGGGGGGGTGCTGTCACGATCCGGGTATCTGGACGCCATTACTTACCCTTCAGATGCCTCCTAAGGCTGGCTCAGCGTTCCAGGACCGGATCCCGCTGTTCCTGAGTTTCCACATGCAGAATGTCAGAGTGGTGATTTCATCAGCCGCGGCCTCCGCTGTGCCCGCGTGGTTAAATGTGCGCTTGTCAGTCTGGCGTCTCCTGTCTCCTGTGGCCGGCGTCGCCATTACTGTTTCAATTCTCACATGGATTACAAACCAAACTTCCCTCCAAGTGTCTGCATGGGCGCAGCCATCTTGGATTTTGTCATCTGATCATTTCCACCAATCTGCTGTCTGTATTGTTGATTTGCATAATTGCCTAGCCAACCCCTTCCTTGCTGCAGGTATAAGTAAGCTGTGCCTGTGCAAGGAAGGCGTCAGTGCTTTGGTTGTCTAACCTAGTTCCAGTTTGTCTCTCTCCTGTGGTTGTCTTCCAGGTTCCAGCTCCTGTCTCCAGACTTCTGCTATAGAGACCCGCACCAGCATTCCATCTGCGGTGTAGCCTGACTCTCCGATCCATTCTGGACTCACCTGTTTCCAGTTACAACAATCACCTGCTTCCAGCCCAGCTTCCAGCAGTGTACAGCTTCTCTTAAAGGGCCGGTGTCCTTTCTGCAGTTTACCACTCTCCACCGGTATTATTATTTCACCGCTCTCAAACTCCAAACTTCATTATCAATCACCTGCTTCCAGCCCAGCTTCCAGCAGTGTACAGCTTCTCTTAAAGGGCCGGTGTCCTTTCTGCAGTTTACCACTCTCCACCGGTATTATTATTTCACCGCTCTCAAACTCCAAACTTCATTATTATTTCATCGCTCTCAAGTTCGTTTATTATTTAACTGGTTCCAGCCAGTATCCACTCCGTACCAACAACAGTCTGGTTCCAGCCAGTATCCACAGCAGCCGTTTTATCTTCAGCAGCCCAGCCTTTCCTGGAACACCAGCTGGTACGATCCTGGGTTCTCTCCATTGCTACAGTCAGGCCTGGTAAGGACTTTCCAACTAGAAGATTATAAGAACTGTCTCACACTACCAGTGCCTGTGGCCCTTGCCACCCTGTAGTACCCAGGAATTGTATTTATCCTCTGTTGACTTTTATGTTTCCTTTACTGCTGCTGTGTTACGGAGTTTGTCATAATAAACATCATTGACTTTTATCCTGGTTGTCGTGGTCACGCCTTCGGGCAGTTATTCTACATGTTACTTACATGTCTAGGGGTCTGATACAACCTCCCAGGTTCCGTTACATCTCAGCCCCTACAACTGAGGCTGCCTCCCGTCAGCTCAGGCCCTCAGTTGTGACACTCATTCATGTGGGGATAAGGGTAGAGAGTGACCGACTGTGGGCCGAAATCGGTCCTGGCATGTGCGCACGCAGACAATACCGTCGGGGGCGTGCTACGAGTCAGGGAGCGTGGACTTGTGGTGCTTGCAGGGACAGAACTTGACCGCAAGCTCTGTCCCTGCATGCGATAATTGATACATCCCTGCAATGTAATTAATTATCGCAGTGCGAGTTTGGGCGATTTTATCACCTCTCATGGTGATAAATAGGCCCCTAATTCATCGCAAGGGCAATCATTGATTGAATAAGGGGCAAACTCATTTTCTGAATATATGAATGACACAAATTAATGTTTGGTTTAACGAATAGGGCAACATTATTTTAACAAATTATTGGGGGGCAATAATAATCTGTGACAGGGCGGCGCTCATTATTTTCTGCCACTATAAATGGTGCCCATATCAAGAAATAAGTGCTTTGTACAATCGCTTTAATTGTTAACTAAACAAATGCACAACGTGCCCAATACTGGTTCTCTCCATTTATAATTATCTGTCAGTAGGCTCCGTCACACCCTCAGCCTAACCCTTAACCCCCCCTTAGTGCCTGACCCTAACCACCTGCCAGAGGTGCCTAAACCTAACCCTCCGACCCCCGCAGCCTGACCTTAAACCCCCCCATCCTCACCAAGGGTGCCTAACCCTCCATCCCTGCAACCTAACCCTAACCCGTCTTGCGCCTAAACCTATCCCCCTCCCCGGCCCTAAACCTAACCTGAAGGCTGCACTTACGGTCGGGATGCCGGCTGTTGAGATTCCAGTGTCGGTCTCCTGGCCCTTTCGGAGTTCCGGCATCAGGATTCTAATATGTGTCGGGATTCCGGCGTTGGTATTTCGACTGCCGGGATCTCAACAGCCGGCATCTTTACTGGATCCCGTCCAAGGATATCAGCTTAACTGATTAAAGGAACTTTATTGAATATTCCTGTATAGAGTAATCCTCCTAAAGTATGGGGTAAATGAATGGGCCGTATCTGGAGTGCTAGTGCACCTGTGATCTCCCAATGGATCCTGAGTGATAGGTAATAGTGGAGGCAGTCGGCATAAGACCACTGGGCTCTCAGTATTCCCTCAAGGATAGAAATTAAGAAGCTCTATGGATAAAATAAACAGTACTTTATATAGTAAAAATGACAAAACATGACAAAAATATATATCACAGGCAAATTGATATATAAAATCGTGATGCATTCACCATCCCGGCGGTCTGAATGCCGGTGGTCATGTGAGCGACGCAGGAATCCTGACACCACTCGGGAGACTGGTGCCGGACACCAACCGGCACGCCCTCCTATTTCTTAGAAACAGGCACTATGGGCAGCAGTAGGCTGGGGGCACAAACCAGAGAGCAAGAAGTTCCAAATGGTCAGTCCAGCCCTGACGGTATACCTCTGGTGCTGCCCATGTGAGCCCACTTCTACAAATTTTTCCAGGGCCACTTTCAGTTCCCAATCCACTCCATTGTGTGCATGCAGAATCACTCTTGTAGCTGTGTATGAAACTATATGCATTTATATTTAGGGCTTTGGAGGCAAAGGATGTGCAGCATGCACATTGCTTTATGCAATCTCCCAATTGTCCCATTTTAGTCCCGATTTGAAGGATCTGCCACACCATCAAGACCGGACAGCATTATCCTGAACGTCCGGGCAGTTGGGCAAGTACAGTAAGTCCCTTTCACCAAATATCAAAGAGAAAAATACCCCCTGACCATAAGCGTGCATGATATGGCAGTGCCCACCTACTGCTAAAGGAGACTGCAACCTCCTCTCTAGAAAATACAAAAGGAAGACAGAAGAAGAACCCTTGTACGCATCACAAAGGCCCCGTGACATCAGAAGACTTTCTATATTTGGGGATTCCCTTGATTGCACATGAGGCCACCAGAACAGAATCAAGACCCTAGAAGAGGGATAAATATGTTGTTTAAGAACCTTGGAACTTGTTAAAGTAGGTAATCTCCGGAAGTGCATTCTAAAATGGGGCAAGACTAAAAACAGAGCTGGGCCCGGGACTGACAAAAGAGATAGGGCCCCTCAGCCCCTTCAAAAAAAGATTCTGCTGCAGTGCTATGTTACATATAGGTGGAGGGTTACGGACCTACAGGAACGGTTCACAGAGAGCTGATGCACAGATAAGGCTTGTTTTAAGAAGTTCTACCTGTGCACCAGCCCGCTGTTGTTTCACAGCCTGGTGCAGCTCTCCAGGTATTGGTGGTAGCAGCTAGGGCCCAGGACACCAGTCCCCACAGTCCCCCCCTGGTGGCTGCCCTGACTGAAAATATATTTAATATTTATTTGTTTGAGGTCATTTTAAGAGAAAATACTGTTAAAGGCGTCCAGAAGTGACCAAATGCACCGCAATGCGCAGGCGCGTCATACGGGTACAAAGCGGATCATTGCTGTGCGATGGATTTAACGAAGAATCCATTCGCACAGCCGATCGCAAGGTGATTGACAGGAAGAAGGCGTGTATGGTTGTCAACTGACCGTTTTCTAGGAGTGTTTGGAAAAACGCAGGCATGTCCAAGCGTTTGCAGGGCGGGTGTCTGACGTCAATTCCGGGACCAAAAAGACTGATGTGATCGCAGCGGCTGAGTAAATCCTGGGCAACTCGGAAAACTGCACAAAGTTTTTTTTGTACCACTCGGCTGCACATGCGATTGCACACATGCAAAGCAAAAATACACTCCACTATAGGCGGCGACTATCTGACCGCAGCGCTGCCAAAAATAGCTGGCGAGCGATGAACTCGGAATTAGGCCCTTAATACGCACTGGTGGTTACTGGTCTGCGTCATATACAAATAGCAATCTTAAGCAAGTTCTTTTTCATTGTTAGATGAAGCTGTAATAAAGTATAATAGGATGTACAGTGGGTAAAAAAGCCAACTTTATAAATGAGGTACAACATGAAATGTCTTACAGGTGCTGCACTTCTGCGATCCTTCCCAGAATTCAGTGGGGTTCAGGACAGGTCTCTCTTACCGGTGATTATCAGCTTTTACCGATACTTACAAATCTGCCACTTATTTAGCTCTTGGTTCCGGACTCGAATCTTAGGTCCAACCCTTCAGGTTAGTAGTGTTTTGTGAAACTTTGGTGGAGGTCTGGGGCCGAATTCTTAGTTGCACGCATTTCTGACCGCGCCCGTATCTTGTGATTTGTAGCAAACTGCGCATTGCGTCAGGACCTAAATCCACAACTAGACAGCACGGATGGTGTAATGGTTAGCATTACTGCCTCACAGCACTGAGATCATGGGTTTGTTTCTCATCACGGTCCTAACTGTGTGGAGTTTGTATATGCTTACTGTCCTTGCATGAGTTTCCTCCCACACTCCAAACTTTAGGGGGAAATTTACTAGAGATGAGCGGGTTCGGTTTCTCTGAATCCGAACCCGCCAGAACTTCATGTTTTTTTTCACGGGTCCGAGCGACTCGGATCTTCCCGCCTTGCTCGGTTAACCCGAGCGCGCCCGAACGTCATCATGACGCTGTCGGATTCTCGCGAGGCTCGGATTCTATCGCGAGACTCGGATTCTATATAAGGAGCCGCGCGTCGCCGCCATTTTCACACGTGCATTGAGATTGATAGGGAGAGGACGTGGCTGGCGTCCTCTCCGTTTAGAATAGATTAGAGAGACACTTGATTTACTAATTTTGGGGAGCATTAGGAGTACTCAGTACAGTGCAGAGTTTTGCTGATAGTGACCACCAGTTTTATTTATAATCCGTTCTCTGCCTGAAAAAAGCGATACACAGCACACAGTGACTCAGTCACATACCATATCTGTGTGCACTGCTCAGGCTCAGGCCAGTGTGCTGCATCATCTATTATCTATATATAATATTATATATATCTGTCTGACTGCTCAGCTCACACAGCTTATAATTGTGGGGGAGACTGGGGAGCACTACTGCAGTGCCAGTTATAGGTTATAGCAGGAGCCAGGAGTACATAATATATTATATAGTGAGTGACCACCAGACACACAGTGCAGTTTATTTAATATATCCGTTCTCTGCCTGAAAAAAGCGATACACACAGTGACTCAGTCAGTCACATACCATATCTGTGTGCACTGCTCAGGCTCAGGCCAGTGTGCTGCATCATCTATATATATTATATATCTGTCTGACTGCTCAGCTCACACAGCTTATAATTGTGGGGGAGACTGGGGAGCACTACTGCAGTGCCAGTTATAGGTTATAGCAGGAGCCAGGAGTACATAATATTATATTAAAATTAAACAGTGCACACTTTTGCTGCAGGAGTGCCACTGCCAGTGTGACTAGTGACCAGTGACCTGACCACCAGTATATATAATATTAGTAGTATACTATCTCTTTATCAACCAGTCTATATTAGCAGCAGACACAGTACAGTGCGGTAGTTCACGGCTGTGGCTACCTCTGTGTCGGCACTCGGCAGCCCGTCCATAATTGTATATACCACCTAACCGTGGTTTTTTTTTCTTTCTTTATACATACATACTAGTTACGAGTATACTATCTCTTTATCAACCAGTCTATATTAGCAGCAGACACAGTACAGTGCGGTAGTTCATGGCTGTGGCTACCTCTGTGTCGGCACTCGGCAGCCCGTCCATAATTGTATATACCACCTAACCGTGGTTTTTTTTTCTTTCTTTATACATACATACTAGTTACGAGTATACTATCTCTTTATCAACCAGTCTATATATTAGCAGCAGACACAGTACAGTGCGGTAGTTCACGGCTGTGGCTACCTCTGTGTCGGCACTCGGCAGCCCGTCCATAATTGTATATACCACCTAACCGTGGTTTTTTTTTTCTTTCTTTATACATACATACTAGTTACGAGTATACTATCTCTTTATCAACCAGTCTATATATTAGCAGCAGACACAGTACAGTGCGGTAGTTCACGGCTGTGGCTACCTCTGTGTCGGCACTCGGCAGCCCGTCCATAATTGTATACTAGTATCCAATCCATCCATCTCCATTGTTTACCTGAGGTGCCTTTTAGTTGTGCCTATTAAAATATGGAGAACAAAAATGTTGAGGTTCCAAAATTAGGGAAAGATCAAGATCCACTTCCACCTCGTGCTGAAGCTGCTGCCACTAGTCATGGCCGAGACGATGAAATGCCAGCAACGTCGTCTGCCAAGGCCGATGCCCAATGTCATAGTACAGAGCATGTCAAATCCAAAACACCAAATATCAGTAAAAAAAGGACTCCAAAACCTAAAATAAAATTGTCGGAGGAGAAGCGTAAACTTGCCAATATGCCATTTACCACACGGAGTGGCAAGGAACGGCTGAGGCCCTGGCCTATGTTCATGGCTAGTGGTTCAGCTTCACATGAGGATGGAAGCACTCAGCCTCTCGCTAGAAAAATGAAAAGACTCAAGCTGGCAAAAGCAGCACAGCAAAGAACTGTGCATTCTTCGAAATCCCAAATCCACAAGGAGAGTCCAATTGTGTCGGTTGCGATGCCTGACCTTCCCAACACTGGACGTGAAGAGCATGCGCCTTCCACCATTTGCACGCCCCCTGCAAGTGCTGGAAGGAGCACCCGCAGTCCAGTTCCTGATAGTCAGATTGAAGATGTCAGTGTTGAAGTACACCAGGATGAGGAGGATATGGGTGTTGCTGGCGCTGGGGAGGAAATTGACCAGGAGGATTCTGATGGTGAGGTGGTTTGTTTAAGTCAGGCACCCGGGGAGACACCTGTTGTCCGTGGGAGGAATATGGCCGTTGACATGCCAGGTGAAAATACCAAAAAAATCAGCTCTTCGGTGGGGAGGTATTTCACCAGAAATGCGGACAACAGGTGTCAAGCCGTGTGTTCCCTTTGTCAAGCTGTAATAAGTAGGGGTAAGGACGTTAACCACCTCGGAACATCCTCCCTTATACGTCACCTGCAGCGCATTCATAATAAGTCAGTGACAAGTTCAAAAACTTTGGGTGACAGCGGAAGCAGTCCACTGACCAGTAAATCCCTTCCTCTTGTAACCAAGCTCACGCAAACCACCCCACCAACTCCCTCAGTGTCAATTTCCTCCTTCCCCAGGAATGCCAATAGTCCTGCAGGCCATGTCACTGGCAATTCTGACGAGTCCTCTCCTGCCTGGGATTCCTCCGATGCATCCTTGCGTGTAACGCCTACTGCTGCTGGCGCTGCTGTTGTTGCCGCTGGGAGTCGATGGTCATCCCAGAGGGGAAGTCGTAAGCCCACTTGTACTACTTCCAGTAAGCAATTGACTGTTCAACAGTCCTTTGCGAGGAAGATGAAATATCACAGCAGTCATCCTACTGCAAAGCGGATAACTGAGTCCTTGACAACTATGTTGGTGTTAGACGTGCGTCCGGTATCCGCCGTTAGTTCACAGGGAACTAGACAATTTATTGAGGCAGTGTGCCCCCGTTACCAAATACCATCTAGGTTCCACTTCTCTAGGCAGGCGATACCGAGAATGTACACGGACGTCAGAAAAAGACTCACCAGTCTCCTAAAAAATGCAGTTGTACCCAATGTCCACTTAACCACGGACATGTGGACAAGTGGAGCAGGGCAGGGTCAGGACTATATGACTGTGACAGCCCACTGGGTAGATGTATGGACTCCCGCCGCAAGAACAGCAGCGGCGGCACCAGTAGCAGCATCTCGCAAACGCCAACTCTTTCCTAGGCAGGCTACGCTTTGTATCACCGCTTTCCAGAATACGCACACAGCTGAAAACCTCTTACGGCAACTGAGGAAGATCATCGCGGAATGGCTTACCCCAATTGGACTCTCCTGTGGATTTGTGGCATCGGACAACGCCAGCAATATTGTGTGTGCATTAAATATGGGCAAATTCCAGCACGTCCCATGTTTTGCACATACCTTGAATTTGGTGGTGCAGAATTTTTTAAAAAACGACAGGGGCGTGCAAGAGATGCTGTCGGTGGCCAGAAAAATTGCGGGACACTTTCGGCGTACAGGCACCACGTACAGAAGACTGGAGCACCACCAAAAACTACTGAACCTGCCCTGCCATCATCTGAAGCAAGAAGTGGTAACGAGGTGGAATTCAACCCTCTATATGCTTCAGAGGTTGGAGGAGCCGCAAAAGGCCATTCAATCCTATACAATTGAGCACGATATAGTAGGTGGAATGCACCTGTCTCAAGTGCAGTGGAGAATGATTTCAACGTTGTGCAAGGTTCTGATGCCCTTTGAACTTGCCACACGTGAAGTCAGTTCAGACACTGCCAGCCTGAGTCAGGTCATTCCCCTCATCAGGCTTTTGCAGAAGAAGCTGGAGGCATTGAAGAAGGAGCTAAAAGGGAGCGATTCCGCTAGGCATGTGGGACTTGTGGATGCAGCCCTTAATTCGCTTAACAAGGATTCACGGGTGGTCAATCTGTTGAAATCAGAGCACTACATTTTGGCCACCGTGCTCGATCCTAGATTTAAAGCCTACCTTGGATCTCTCTTTCCGGCAGACACAGGTCTGCTGGGGTTGAAAGACCTGCTGGTGACAAAATTGTCAAGTCAAGCGGAACGCGACCTGTCAACATCTCCTCCTTCACATTCTCCTGCAACTGGGGGTGCGAGGAAAAGGCTCAGAATTCCGAGCCCACCCGCTGGCGGTGATGCAGGGCAGTCTGGAGCGACTGCTGATGCTGACATCTGGTCCGGACTGAAGGACCTGACAACGATTACGGACATGTCGTCTACTGTCACTGCATATGATTCTCTCAACATTGATAGAATGGTGGAGGATTATATGAGTGACCGCATCCAAGTAGGCACGTCACACAGTCCGTACTTATACTGGCAGGAAAAAGAGGCAATTTGGAGGCCCTTGCACAAACTGGCTTTATTCTACCTAAGTTGCCCTCCCACAAGTGTGTACTCCGAAAGAGTGTTTAGTGCCGCCGCTCACCTTGTCAGCAATCGGCGTACGAGGTTACATCCAGAAAATGTGGAGAAGATGATGTTCATTAAAATGAATTATAATCAATTCCTCCGCGGAGACATTGACCAGCAGCAATTGCCTCCACAAAGTACACAGGGAGCTGAGATGGTGGATTCCAGTGGGGACGAATTGATAATCTGTGAGGAGGGGGATGTACACGGTGATATATCGGAGGGTGAAGATGAGGTGGACATCTTGCCTCTGTAGAGCCAGTTTGTGCAAGGAGAGATTAATTGCTTCTTTTTTGGGGGGGGTCCAAACCAACCCGTCATATCAGTCACAGTCGTGTGGCAGACCCTGTCACTGAAATGATGGGTTGGTTAAAGTGTGCATGTCCTGTTTTGTTTATACAACATAAGGGTGGGTGGGAGGGCCCAAGGACAATTCCATCTTGCACCTCTTTTTTCTTTTCTTTTTCTTTGCATCATGTGCTGATTGGGGAGGGTTTTTTGGAAGGGACATCCTGCGTGACACTGCAGTGCCACTCCTAGATGGGCCCGGTGTTTGTGTCGGCCACTAGGGTCGCTAATCTTACTCACACAGTCAGCTACCTCATTGCGCCTCTTTTTTTCTTTGCGTCATGTGCTGTTTGGGGAGGGTTTTTTGGAAGGGACATCCTGCGTGACACTGCAGTGCCACTCCTAGATGGGCCCGGTGTTTGTGTCGGCCACTAGGGTCGCTAATCTTACTCACACAGCTACCTCATTGCGCCTCTTTTTTTCTTTGCGTCATGTGCTGTTTGGGGAGGGTTTTTTGGAAGGGACATCCTGCGTGACACTGCAGTGCCACTCCTAGATGGGCCCGGTGTTTGTGTCGGCCACTAGGGTCGCTTATCTTACTCACACAGCGACCTCGGTGCAAATTTTAGGACTAAAAATAATATTGTGAGGTGTGAGGTATTCAGAATAGACTGAAAATGAGTGTAAATTATGGTTTTTGAGGTTAATAATACTTTGGGATCAAAATGACCCCCAAATTCTATGATTTAAGCTGTTTTTTAGTGTTTTTTGAAAAAAACACCCGAATCCGACAAAAAAAATTCGGTGAGGTTTTGCCAAAACGCGTTCGAACCCAAAACACGGCCGCGGAACCGAACCCAAAACCAAAACACAAAACCCAAAAATTTCAGGCGCTCATCTCTAAAATTTACTAAGCAGTGATAAGAGCGGAAAAGTGAGCCAGTGGAGAAGTTGCCCGTGTCAACCAATCAGCACTGAAGTAACATCTATAATTTGCATACTATAAAACTATACAGAGCTGCTGATTGGTTGATGGGGCAACTTCTCCACTGGCTCGCTTCTACGCTCTTATCACTGCTTAGTAAATGTCCCCAATAGACTGATAAAGTGTGTGCGTGTACCTGGGCAGACTAGATGGGTCAAGTGGTTCTTATCTGCCGTCACATTCTATGTTTCTATGTAACGTACACCATCTAGAAGCATTTCTGAGCGGTACACACAAGTCGCTTCTCATCAACAGCTGAATGGACGTTACTCGGTGCCGCTGAAAGCATTTGCGCACAAAGACATCACATAAGATGACATACTCAGGCGGAGTAACTGCCCCTGCCAGTTTTGGTGGTGGTGCAACCAGTGGTGGCGTATAAGGACACACCAAGCAGTATTTCATCATCTGTGGACGCTGATAGTGGGCATCCCAGTCCTTGCGCATTCAGGCGCACAGATGTACACCAGGGAAGGGCTGTGTAGCTCCATAAACATAATGATGCAGACGCAACAGCGGCAAAAGACGCAGCAGCATCGTGTTACATACTTATAGAATGTGCTTGTGTATGTATGTACTGTATAGAACAATGGCCCTCATTCCGAGTTGTTCGCTCATTAGCTGCTTTTAGCAGCATTGCACACGCTAAGCCGCTGCCTACTGGGAGTGAATCTTAGCTTAGCAGAATTGCGAACGCAAGATTAGCAGAATTGCGAATAGAAATTTCTTTGCAGTTTCTGAGTAGCTCGAGACTTACTCTGCCACTGCGATCAGTTCAGTCAGTTTCGTTCCTGGTTTGACGTCACAAACACACCCAGCGTTCACCCAGACACTCCCCCGTTTCTTCAGACACACCCGCGTTTTTCCCAGAAACGCCAGCATTTTTTCGCACACTTCCATAAAACGGCCAGTTTCCGCCCAGAAGCACCCACTTCCTGTCAATCACACTACGATCAGCAGAACGATGAAAAATCCTCGTTAGGCCGTGAGTAAAATACCAAACTTTTGTGCTAATTTACTTGGCGCAGGCGCACTGCGAACATTGCGCATGCGCAGTTTGCGACTAATCGCTCCGTAGCGAAAAAAAATAACGAGCGAACAACTCGGAATGAGGGCCAATATGAGTGGAACTAGTGTAGTGGTATACCTGTCAGGTAATGTGCTTATAAAGGAATTATTTCAACATTGTAATTGACCTTCCTGTAGTAATACTTACAGTAGCGTTTGGTCGTAATATTTCTGTTTTTATTTTACTGAGTATTGTATTACGTGTGCGGCGTAATGTGCTATATGGTTTCTTGTGGTGGATATATTTTTTTAACATTCACAGAAAATGAAAGTACCATTTTATAAACTGTTGTATTATACAAAACAACCAACATTGCACTTATGTTGTACAGTGTATACAGGACAGTATATATTTATATAACTATTACCATATTGCCAAACCTCTGGTTTCTTCCAGATGCAGAGATTCGATCTTCTAGAGATGTGCACCGGGCATTTTTCGGGTTTTGTGTTTTGGTTTTGGATTCAGTTCCGCGGTCGTGTTTTGGATTCGGACGCGTTTTGGCAAAACCTCCCTGAAGAATTTTTGTCGGATCGGGTGCATTTTGGATTCGGGTGTTTTTTTTTTAAAAAACCCTCAAAAACAGCGTAAATCATAGAATTTGGGAGCAATTTTGATCCTATAGTATTATTAACCTCAATAACCATAATTTCCACTCATTTCCAGTCTATTCTGAACACCTCACACCTCACAATATTATTTTTAGTCCTAAAATTTGCACCGAGGTCGCTGTGTGACTAAGCTAAGTGACCCAAGTGGCCAACACAAACACCTGGCCCATCTAGGAGTGGCACTGCAGTGTCAGACAGGATGGCACTTAAAAAAATAGTCCCCAAACAGCACATGATGCAAAGAAAAATGAAAGAAAAAAGAGGTGCAAGATGGAATTGTCCTTGGGCCCTCCCACCCACCCTTATGTTGTATAAACAGGACATGCACACTTTAACGAACCCATCATTTTAGCGACAGGGTCTGCCACACGACTGTGACTGAAATGACTGGTTGGTTTGGGCCCGCACCAAAAAAGAAGCAATCAATCTCTCCTTGCACAAACTGGCTCTACAGAGGCAAGATGTCCACCTCATCATCATCCTCCGATTCCTCACCCCTTTCACTGTGTACATCCCCCTCCTCACAGATTATTAATTCGTCCCCACTGGAATCCACCATCTCAGGTCCCCGTGTACTTTCTGGAGGCAATTGCTGGTGAATGTCTCCACGGAGGAATTGATTATAATTCATTTTGATGAACATCATCTTCTCCACATTTTCTGGAAGTAACCTCGTACGCCGATTGCTGACAAGGTGAGCGGCTGCACTAAACACTATTTCGGAGTACACACTGGAGGGAGGGCAACTTAGGTAGAATAAAGCCTGTTTGTGCAAGGGCCTCCAAATTGCCTCTTTTTCCTGCCAGTATACGTAAGGACTGTCTGACGTGCCTACTTGGATGCGGTCACTCATATAATCCTCCACCATTCTTTCAATGGTGACAGAATCATATGCAGTGACAGTAGACGACATGTCAGTAATCGTTGGCAGGTCCTTCAGTCCGGACTAGATGTCAGCACTCGCTCCAGACTGCTCTGCATCACCGCCAGCGGGTGGGCTCGAAATTCTTAGCCTTTTCCTCGCTCCCCCAGTTGCGGGAGAATGTGAAGGAGGAGCTGTTGACGGGTCACGTTCCGCTTGACTTGACAATTTTATCACCAGCAGGTCTTTGAACCTCTGCAGACTTGTGTCTGCTGGAAAGAGAGATACAACGTAGGTTTTAAATCTAGGATCGAGCACGGTGGCCAAAATGTTGTGCTCTGATTTCAACAGATTGACCACTTGTGAATCCTGGTTAAGCGAATTAAGGGCTCCATCCACAAGTCCCACATGCCTAGCGGAATCGCTCTGTTTTAGCTCCTCCTTCAATGTCTCCAGCTTCTTCTGCAAAAGCCTGATGAGGGGAATGACCTGACTCAGGCTGGCAGTGTCTGAACTGACTTCACGTGTGGCAAGTTTAATGGGTTGCAGAACCTTGCACAACGTTGAAATCATTCTCCACTGCGCTTGAGTCTGGTGCATTCCCCCTCCTTTGCCTATATCGTGGGCAGATGTATAGGCTTGAATGGCCTTTTGCTGCTCCTTCATCCTCTGAAGCATATAGAGGGTTGAATTCCACCTCGTTACCACCTCTTGCTTCAGATGATGGCAGGGCAGGTTCAGGACTGTTTGCTGGTGCTCCAGTCTTCGGCACGCGGTGGCTGAATGCCGAAAGTGGCCCGCAATTCTTCAGGCCACCGACTGCATCTCTTGCACACCCCTGTCGTTTTTTAAATAATTCTGCACCACCAAATTCAATGTATATGCAAAACATGGGACGTGCTGGAATTTGCCCAGATGTAATGCATGCACAATATTGGTGGCGTTGTCCGATGTCACAAATCCCCAGGAGTGTCCAATTGGGGTAAGCCATTCTGCGATGATGTTCCTCAGTTTCCGAAAGAAGTTGTCAGCTGTGTGCCTCTTATGAAAAGCGGTGATACAAAGCGTAGCCTGCCTAGGAACGAGTTGGCATTTGCGAGATGCTGCTACTGGTGCCGCCGCTGCTGTTCTTGCTGCGGGAGGCAATACATCTACCCAGTGGGCTGTCACAGTCATATAGTCCTGAGTCTGCCCTGCTCCACTTGTCCACATGTCCGTGGTTAAGTGGACATTGGGTACAACTGCATTTTTTAGGACACTGGTGACTCTTTTTCTGACGTCTGTGTACATTTCGGTATCGCCTGCCTAGAGAAATGGAACCTAGATGGTATTTGGTACCGGGGACACAGTACTTCAATCAAGTTTCTAGTTGCCTGTGAATTAACGGTGGATACCGGACACACGTTTCTCACCACCCAGGCTGACAAGACCTGAGTTATCCGCTTTGCAGCAGGATGACTGCTGCGATATTTCATCTTCCTCGTAAAGGACTGTTGGACAGTCAATTGCTTACTGGAAGTAGTACAAGTGGTCTTCCGACTTCCCCTCTGGGATGACGATCAACTCCCAGCAGCAACAACAGCAGCGCCAGCAGCAGTAGGCGTTACACTCAAGGATGCATCGGAGGAATCCCTGGCAGGAGAGGACTCGTCAGATTTGCCAGTGACATGGCCTGCAGGACTATTGGCTTTCCTGTGTAAGGTGGAAATTGACACTGAGGGAGTTGGTGGTGTGGTTTGCAGGAGCTTGGTTACAAGAGGAAGGGATTTAGTGGTAAGTGGACTGCTTCCGCTGTCATCCAAAGTTTTTGAACTTGTCACTGACTTATGATGAATGCGGTCCAGGTGACGTATAAGGGAGGATGTTCTTAGGTGGTTAACGTCCTTACCCCTACTTATTACAGCTTGACAGCTTGACACCTGTTGTCCGCATTTGTGTTGAAATAATTCCACACCGAAGAGGTGATTTTTTTTTTGTATTTTGACCAGGCATGTCAATGGCCATATTCGTCCCACGGACAACAGGTGTCTCCCCGGGTGCCTGACTTAAACAAACCACCTCACCATCAGAATCCTCCTTGTCAATTTCCTCCCCAGCGCCAGCAACACCCATATCCTCATCCTGGTGTACTTCAACAGTGACATCTTCAATTTGACTATCAGGAACTGGACTGCGGGTGCTCCTTCCAGCACTTGCAGGGGGCGTGCAAATGGTGTAAGGCGCAAGCTCTTCCCGTCCAGTGTTGGGAAGGTCAGGCATCGCAACAGACACAATTGGACTCTCCTTGGGGATTTGTGATTTAGAAGAATGCACAGTTCTTTGCTGTGCTTTTGCCAGCTCAAGTCTTTTCATTTTTCTAGCGAGAGTATGAGTGCTTCCATCCTCATGTGAATCTGAACCACTAGCCATGAACATAGGCCAGGGCCTCAGCCGTTCCTTGCCACTCCGTGCCGTAAATGGTATATTGGCAAGTTTACGCTTCTCATCAGACGCTTTCAATTTTTATTTTTGGGTCATTTTACTGAACTTTTGTTTTTTGGATTTTACATGCTCTCTACTATGACATTGGGCATCGGCCTTGGCAGACGACGTTGATGGCATTTCATCGTCTCGGCCATGACTAGTGGCAGCAGCTTCAGCACGAGGTGGAAGTGGATCTTGATCTTTCCCTATTTTAACCTCCACATTTTTGTTCTCCATTTTTTAATGTGTGGAATTATATGCCAGTATCAATAGCAATGGCTAACTACTATATATACTGCGCACAACTGAAATGCACCACAGGTATAGATGGATAGTATACTTGACGACACAGAGGTAGGTAGAGCAGTGGCCTTCCGTACCGTACTGCTATATATACTGGTGGTCACTGTCAGCAAACTGCAAAACTAAAATGCACCACAGGTATAGAATCTAGATGGATAGTATACTTGACGACACAGAGGTAGGTAGAGCAGTGGCCTTCCGTACCGTACTGCTATATATACTGGTGGTCACTGTCAGCAAACTGCAAAACTAAAATGCACCACAGGTATAGAATCTAGATGGATAGTATACTTGACGACACAGAGGTAGGTAGAGCAGTGGCCTTCCGTACCGTACTGCTATATATACTGGTGGTCACTGTCAGCAAACTGCAAAACTAAAATGCACCACAGGTATAGAATCTAGATGGATAGTATACTTGACGACACAGAGGTAGGTAGAGCAGTGGCCTTCCGTACCGTACTGCTATATATACTGGCGGTCACTGTCAGCAAACTGCAAAACTAAAATGCACCACAGGTATAGAATCTAGATGGATAGTATACTTGACGACACAGAGGTAGGTAGAGCAGTGGCCTTCCGTACCGTACTGCTATATATACTGGTGGTCACTGTCAGCAAACTGCAAAACTAAAATGCACCACAGGTATAGAATCTAGATGGATAGTATACTTGACGACACAGAGGTAGGTAGAGCAGTGGCCTTCCGTACCGTACTGCTATATATACTGGTGGTCACTGTCAGCAAACTGCAAAACTAAAATGCACCACAGGTATAGAATCTAGATGGATAGTATACTTGACGACACAGAGGTAGGTAGAGCAGTGGCCTTCCGTACCGACTGCTATATATACTGGTGGTCACTGTCAGCAAACTGCAAAACTAAAATGCACCACAGGTATAGAATCTAGATGGATAGTACACTTGACGACACAGAGGTAGGTAGAGCAGTGGCCTTCCGTACCGTACTGCTATATATACTGGTGGTCACTGTCAGCAAACTGCAAAACTAAAATGCACCACAGGTATAGAATCTAGATGGATAGTATACTTGACGACACAGAGGTAGGTAGAGCAGTGGCCTTCCGTACCGTACTGCTATATATACTGGTGGTCACTGTCAGCAAACTGCAAAACTAAAATGCACCACAGGTATAGAATCTAGATGGATAGTTTACTTGACGACACAGAGGTAGGTAGAGCAGTGGCCTTCCGTACCGTACTGCTATATATACTGGTGGTCACTGTCAGCAAACTGCAAAACTAAAATGCACCACAGGTATAGAATCTAGATTGATAGTATACTTGACGACACAGAGGTAGGTAGAGCAGTGGCCTTCCGTACCGACTGCTATATATACTGGTGGTCACTGTCGGCAAACTGCAAAACTAAAATGCACCACAGATATAGAATCTAGATGGATAGTACACTTGACGACACAGAGGTAGGTAGAGCAGTGGCCTTCCGTACCGTACTGCTATATATACTGGTGGTCACTGTCAGCAAACTGCAAAACTAAAATGCACCACAGGTATAGAATCTAGATGGATAGTATACTTGACGACACAGAGGTAGGTAGAGCAGTGGCCTTCCGTACCGTACTGCTATATATACTGGTGGTCACTGTCAGCAAACTGCAAAACTAAAATGCACCACAGGTATAGAATCTAGATGGATAGTATACTTGACGACACAGAGGTAGGTAGAGCAGTGGCCTTCCGTACCATACTGCTATATATACTGGTGGTCACTGTCGGCAAACTGCAAAACTAAAATGCACCACAGGTATAGAATCTAGATGGATAGTATACTTGACGACACAGAGGTAGGTAGAGCAGTGGCCTTCCATACCGTACTGCTATATATACTGTTGGTCACTGTCAGCAAACTGCAAAACTAAAATGCACCACAGGTATAGAATCTAGATGGATAGTATACTTGACGACACAGAGGTAGGTAGAGCAGTGGCCTTCCGTACCGACTGCTATATATACTGGTGGTCACTGTCGGCAAACTGCAAAACTAAAATGCACCACAGATATAGAATCTAGATGGATAGTACACTTGACGACACAGAGGTAAGTAGAGCAGTGGCCTTCCGTACCGTACTGCTATATATACTGGTGGTCACTGTCAGCAAACTGCAAAACTAAAATGCACCACAGGTATAGAATCTAGATGGATAGTATACTTGACGACACAGAGGTAGGTAGAGCAGTGGCCTTCCGTACCGTACTGCTATATATACTGGTGGTCACTGTCAGCAAACTGCAAAACTAAAATGCACCACAGGTATAGAATCTAGATGGATAGTATACTTGACGACACAGAGGTAGGTAGAGCAGTGGCCTTCCGTACCATACTGCTATATATACAGGGGTCACTGTCGGCAAACTGCAAAACTAAAATGCACCACAGGTATAGAATCTAGATGGATAGTATACTTGACGACACAGAGGTAGGTAGAGCAGTGGCCTTCCATACCGTACTGCTATATATACTGGTGGTCACTGTCAGCAAACTGCAAAACTAAAATGCACCACAGGTATAGAATCTAGATGGATAGTATACTTGACGACACAGAGGTAGGTAGAGCAGTGGCCTTCCGTACCGTACTGCTATATATACTGGTGGTCACTGTCAGCAAATTGCAAAACTAAAATGCACCACAGGTATAGAATCTAGATTGATAGTATACTTGACGACACAGAGGTAGGTAGAGCAGTGGCCTTCCGTACCGACTGCTATATATACTGGTGGTCACTGTCAGCAAACTGCAAAACTAAAATGCACCACAGGTATAGAATCTAGATGGATAGTACACTTGACGACACAGAGGTAGGTAGAGCAGTGGCCTTCCGTACCGTACTGCTATATATACTGGTGGTCACTGTCAGCAAACTGCAAAACTAAAATGCACCACAGGTATAGAATCTAGATGGATAGTATGCTTGACGACACAGAGGTAGGTAGAGCAGTGGCCTTCCGTACCGACTGCTATATATACTGGTGGTCACTGTCGGCAAACTGCAAAACTAAAATGCACCACAGATATAGAATCTAGATGGATAGTACACTTGACGACACAGAGGTAGGTAGAGCAGTGGCCTTCCGTACCGTACTGCTATATATACTGGTGGTCACTGTCAGCAAACTGCAAAACTAAAATGCACCACAGGTATAGAATCTAGATGGCTAGTATACTTGACGACACAGAGGTAGGTAGAGCAGTGGCCTTCCGTACCATACTGCTATATCTACTGGTGGTCACTGTCGGCAAACTGCAAAACTAAAATGCACCACAGGTATAGAATCTAGATGGATAGTATACTTGACGACACAGAGGTAGGTAGAGCAGTGGCCTTCCGTACCGTACTGCTATATATACTGGTGGTCACTGTCAGCAAACTGCAAAACTAAAATGCACCACAGGTAAAGAATCTAGATGGATATTATACTTGACGACACAGAGGTAGGTAGATCAGTGGCCTTCCGTACCGTACTGCTATATTTACTGGTGGTCACTGTCAGCAAACTGCAAAACTAAAATGCACCACAGGTATAGAATCTAGATGGATAGTATACTTGACGACACAGAGGTAGGTAGAGCAGTGGCCTTCCGTACCGTACTGCTATATATACTGGTGGTCACTGTCAGCAAAACTCTGCACTGTACTCCTCCTATATAATACTGCTGGTCCTCAGTCCCCACAATAAAGCAGTGTGAGCACAGATATATGCAGCACACTGAGCACAGATATGGAGCGTTTTTCAGGCAGAGAACGGATAAAACTGGTGGTCACTGATCAGCAAAACTCTGCACTGTACTCCTCCTATATAATACAGCTGGTCCCCAGTCCCCACAATATGCAGTGTGAGCACAGATATATGCAGCACACTCAGCACAGATATGGAGCGTTTTTCAGGCAGACAACGTATACTGGTGGTCACTGGTCAGCAAAACTCTGCACTGTACTCCTCCTATATAATACTGCTGGTCCCCAGGCCCCACAATAAAGCAGTGTCAGCACAGATATATGCAGCACACTGAGCACAGATATGGAGCGTTTTTCAGACAAAGAACGGATAAAACTGGTGGTCACTGATCAGCAAAACTCTGCACTGTACTCCTCCTATATAATACAGCTGCTCCCCAGTCCTCACAATTAAGCAATAAGCACAAATATTTGCAGCAACATTAATAAACGGAGAGGACGCCAGCCACGTCCTCTCCCTAACATTTCCAATGCACGAGTGAAAATGGCGGCGACGTGCGGCTCCTTATATAGAATCCGAATCTCGCGAGAATCCGACCACGGGATGATGACGTTCGGGCGCGCTCGGGTTAACCGAGCAATACGGGAGAATCCGAGTATGCCTCGGACCCGTGTAAAATGGGTGAAGTTCGGGGGGGTTCGGTTTCCGAGGAACCGAACCCGCTCATCACTAGTTCTAATCAATGGTATTATTGGTCCAAATCACTGGAAGAAAATGACAAAATCACTGGAATTAAATGGCAGTAATGTCGGGAATTATATCAAATGGCAGTACCACTGGACATATACGGAAGTGCCAGACATGATGGCACTTTAAAAAAAATATTTTTTTTTATACAGTATAACAGGGACAAACCCACTGTCCTAACAATTGGCAGGGCTGATTAAACAAACAGCCAGGGGGAAACTCCTGAATCCAGTCTCTAACCCTAGGTAATAATTTTTATTACCCGGGATATAATAATAATCACTAAGGCTCCCCTGTAGTGATGTAGATGAGATCCCCCCCCAGTGGACCCCCACATGGGAGTCCTTCCGCGTCACGCTGAGGTCGCTAAGGGAGTAGAATCCAACCTCTGAACCCGTGCACCTGTACAGGGTGCAGACTTTCTGCTCTTTCTATGGCCTAGCCTCGTGCAGAAGTGAGCCCTCCTGAATTTTCTCGATCTGGCAGCCCAAGGGGACTGCATCAGAGAAGCAGAGTTACGTCTTCTCACAGGTGGTGCTGTGGAAGGATTTGTATTCAGAGTGTCCCCAAGCGGTATCTCACCTGCGAAGGGGAGGTACCTCTTGGATTCGTCGTCTGCGTTCCATTGGCGGATCCAGAGACCTCTGCGAGCCGCTACTGCCATGGAGGATGCTCTAGAATTCATCAGCCCAATGTCCCTCATGGCTTTCACCATGAATTTAGCCGAATCCTTTATGTGACCTAGAATCAAGACAACATCATCCCTATGGATTGTATCAAGGTCTTCTATTAAATTGTCTGACCATTTTAACATAGCCCTAGCTACCCAAGTGCATGCAATAGTGGGCCTAAGGGCGGCTCCAGTAGCCGTGTAAATGGATTTTAGAGTTGTCTCTATCTTGCGGTCAGTCGGCTCCCTTAACGAGGCCGAGCCTGGTACAGGTAATGTAATTACCCCTGATTACACCGAAAATAAGATTTTACTTACCGATAAATCTATTTCTCGTAGTCCATAGTGGATGCTGGGGACTCCGTCAGGACCATGGGGATTAGCGGCTCCGCAGGAGACAGGGCACAAAAATAAAGCTTTAGGATCAGGTGGTGTGCACTGGCTCCTCCCCCTATGACCCTCCTCCAAGCCTCAGTTAGGATACTGTGCCCGGACGAGCGTACACAATAAGGAAGGATTTTGAATCCCGGGTAAGACTCATACCAGCCACACCAATCACACCGTACAACTTGTGATCTGAACCCAGTTAACAGTATGACAAACGAAGGAGCCTCTGAACAGACGGCTCACAACAATAACAACCCGATTTTTTTTTTTTTTAACAATAACTATGTACAAGTATTGCAGACAATCCGCACTTGGGATGGGCGCCCAGCATCCACTACGGACTACGAGAAATAGATTTATCGGTAAGTAAAATCTTATTTTCTCTGACGTCCTAGTGGATGCTGGGGACTCCGTCAGGACCATGGGGATTATACCAAAGCTCCCAAACGGGCGGGAGAGTGCGGATGACTCTGCAGCACCGAATGAGAGAACTCCAGGTCCTCTTTAGCCAGGGTATCAAATTTGTAGAATTTTACAAACGTGTTCTCCCCCGACCACGTAGCTGCTCGGCAGAGTTGTAATGCCGAGACCCCTCGGGCAGCCGCCCAGGATGAGCCCACCTTCCTTGTGGAATGGGCCTTGACAGATTTAGGCTGTGGCAGGCCTGCCACAGAATGTGCAAGTTGAATTGTGCTACAAATCCAACGAGCAATCGTCTGCTTAGAAGCAGGAGCACCCAGCTTGTTGGGTGCATACAGTATAAACAGCGAGTCAGATTTTCTGACTCCAGCCGTCCTTGAAATATATATTTTCAATGCCCTGACAACGTCCAGCAACTTGGAATCCTCCAAATCGCTAGTAGCCGCAGGCACCACAATAGGCTGGTTCAGGTGAAACGCTGACACCACCTTAGGCAGAAACTGAGGACGCGTCCGCAGTTCTGCCCTGTCCGAATGGAAAATCAGACATGGGCTTCTATACGATAAAGCCGCCAATTCTGACACTCTCCTGGCTGAAGCCAGGGCCAGTAGCATGGCTACTTTCCATGTAAGATATTTCAAATCCACCGATTTGAGTGGCTCAAACCAATGGGATTTGAGAAAATCCAAAACTACATTAAGGTCCCACGGAGCCACTGGGGGCACAACCGGGGCTGTATATGTAGTACTCCTTTTACAAAAGTCTGGACTTCAGGAACTGAAGCCAATTCTTTCTGGAAGAAAATCGACAGGGCCGAAATTTGAACCTTAATGGACCCCAATTTGAGGCCCATAGACAATCCTGTTTGCAGGAAATGTAGGAATCGACCCAATTGAAATTCCTCCGTGGGGGCCTTCCTGGCCTCACACCACGCAACATATTTTCTCCAAATGCGGTGATAATGTTGTGCAGTCACCTCCTTCCTGGCTTTGACCAGTGTAGGAATGACCTCTTCCGGAATGCCTTTTTCCCTTAGAATTCGGCATTCAACCGCCATGCCGTCAAACGCAGCCGCGGTAAGTCTTGGAATAGACACGGTCCCTGCTGAAGCAGGTCCCGTCTTAGAGGTAGAGGCCACGGATCTTCCGTGAGCATCTCCTGAAGTTCCGGGTACCAAGTTCTTCTTGGCCAATCCGGAGCCACGAGTATCGTTCTTACTCCCCTTTGCCGTATAATTCTCAGTACTTTTGGTATGAGAGGCAGAGGAGGAAACACATACACTGACTGGAACACCCACGGTGTTACCAGAGCGTCCACAGCTATTGCCTGAGGGTCTCTTGACCTGGCGCAATACCTGTCCAGTTTTTTGTTGAGGCGAGACGCCATCATATCCACCTTTGGTTTTTCCCAACGGTTCACAATCATGTGGAAGACTTCTGGATGAAGTCCCCACTCTCCCGGGTGTAGATCGTGTCTGCTGAGGAAGTCTGCTTCCCAGTTGTCCACTCCCGGAATGAACACTGCTGACAGTGCTATCACATGATCTTCCGCCCAGCGAAGAATCCTTGCAGCTTCTGCCATTGCTCTCCTGCTTCTTGTGCCGCCCTGTCTGTTTACGTGGGCGACTGCCGTGATGTTGTCCGACTGGATCAACACCGGCTGACCCTGAAGCAGGGGTTTTGCCAGGCTTAGAGCATTGTAAATCGCTCTTAGCTCCAGTATATTTATGTGAAGAGACATCTCCAGGCTTGACCATACTCCCTGGAAGTTTCTTCCCTGTGTGACCGCTCCCCAGCCTCTCAGACTGGCATCCGTGGTCACCAGGACCCAGTCCTGTATGCCGAATCTGCGGCCCTCTAACAGATGAGCACTCTGCAACCACCACAGAAGAGACACCCTTGTCCGTGGCGATAAGGTTATCCGCTGATGCATCTGCAGATGCGATCCGGACCATTTGTCCAGCAGATCCCACTGAAAAGTTCTTGTGTGAAATCTGCCGAATGGAATCGCTTCGTAAGAAGCCACCATTTTTCCCAGGACCCTTGTGCAATGATGCACTGACACTTTTCCTGGTTTTAGGTAGAGATGAGCGGGTTCGGTTTCTTTGAATCCGAACCCGCACGAACTTCACTTTTTTTTTCACGGGTCCGAGCGACTCGGATCTTCCCGCCTTGCTCGGTTAACCCGAGCGCGCCCGAACGTCATCATGACGCTGTCGGATTCTCGCGAGGCTCGGATTCTATCGCGAGACTCGGATTCTATATAAGGAGCCGCGCGTCGCCGCCATTTTCACACGTGCATTGAGATTGATAGGGAGAGGACGTGGCTGGCGTCCTCTCCATTTAGATTAGATTTAGAAGAGAGAGAGAGAGAGAGATTGCTGTGATACTGTAGATTAGAAGAGAGTGCAGAGTGCAGACAGAGTTTAGTGACTGACGACCACAGTGACCAGTGACCACCAGAGACAGTGCAGTTGTTTGTTTTATTTAATATATCCGTTCTCTGCCTGAAAAAAACGATACACAGTCACACAGTGACTCAGTCTGTGTGCACTGCTCAGCCCAGTGTGCTGCACATCAATGTATTGTATATAAAGCTTATAATTGTGGGGGAGACTGGGGAGCACTGCAGGTTGTTATAGCAGGAGCCAGGAGTACATGATAAATAATATTATATTAAAATTAAACAGTGCACACTTTTGCTGCAGGAGTGCCACTGCCAGTGTGACTAGTGGTGACCAGTGCCTGACCACCAGTATATTAGTAGTATTGTATACTATCTCTTTATCAACCAGTCTATATTAGCAGCAGACACAGTACAGTGCGGTAGTTCACGGCTGTGGCTACCTCTGTGTCGGCACTCGGCAGGCAGTCCGTCCATCCATAATTGTATTATATACCACCTAACCGTGGTTTTTTTTTTCTTTCTTTATACCGTCGTCATAGTCATACTAGTTGTTACGAGTATACTACTATCTCTTTATCAACCAGTGTACAGTGCGGTAGTTCACGGCTGTGGCTACCTCTGTGTCGGAACTCGGCAGGCAGTCCGTCCATCCATAATTGTATTATAATATATACCACCTAACCGTGGGTTTTTTTTCGTTCTTTATACCGTCGTCATACTAGTTGTTACGAGTATACTACTATCTCTTTATCAACCAGTGTACAGTGCGGTAGTTCACGGCTGTGGCTACCTCTGTGTCGGCACTCGGCAGGCAGTCCGTCCAACCATAATTGTATTATAATATATACCACCTAACCGTGGTTTTTTTTTCGTTCTTTATACCGTCGTCATACTAGTTGTTACGAGTATACTACTATCTCTTTATCAACCAGTGTACAGTGCGGTAGTTCACGGCTGTGGCTACCTCTGTGTCGGCACTCGGCAGGCAGTCCGTCCAACCATAATTGTATTATATACCACCTAACCGTGGTTTTTTTTTCATTCTTTATACCGTCGTCATACTAGTTGTTACGAGTATACTACTATCTCTTTATCAACCAGTGTACAGTGCGGTAGTTCACGGCTGTGGCTACCTCTGTGTCGGCACTCGGCAGGCAGTCCGTCCAACCATAATTGTATTATATACCACCTAACCGTGGTTTTTTTTTCATTCTTTATACCGTCGTCATACTAGTTGTTACGAGTATACTACTATCTCTTTATCAACCAGTGTACAGTGCGGTAGTTCACGGCTGTGGCTACCTCTGTGTCGGCACTCGGCAGCCCGTCCATAATTGTATATACCAGTGACCTAACCGTGGTTTTTTTTTCTTTCTTTATACATACATACTAGTTACGAGTATACTATCTCTTTATCAACCAGTCTATATATTAGCAGCAGACACAGTACAGTGCGGTAGTTCACGGCTGTGGCTACCTCTGTGTCGGCACTCGGCAGCCCGTCCATAATTGTATATACCACCTAACCGTGGTTTTTTTTTCTTTCTTTATACATACATACTAGTTACGAGTATACTATCTCTTTATCAACCAGTCTATATATTAGCAGCAGACACAGTACAGTGCGGTAGTTCACGGCTGTGGCTACCTCTGTGTCGGCACTCCGCAGCCCGTCCATAATTGTATATACCAGTGACCTAACCGTGGTTTTTTTTTCTTTCTTTATACATACATACTAGTTACGAGTATACTATCTCTTTATCAACCAGTCTATATATTAGCAGCAGACACAGTACAGTGCGGTAGTTCACGGCTGTGGCTACCTCTGTGTCGGCACTCGGCAGCCCGTCCATAATTGTATATACCAGTGACCTAACCGTGGTTTTTTTTTCTTTCTTTATACATACATACTAGTTACGAGTATACTATCTCTTTATCAACCAGTCTATATATTAGCAGCAGACACAGTACAGTGCGGTAGTTCACGGCTGTGGCTACCTCTGTGTCGGCACTCGGCAGCCCGTCCATAATTGTATATACCAGTGACCTAACCGTGGTTTTTTTTTCTTTCTTTATACATACATACTAGTTACGAGTATACTATCTCTTTATCAACCAGTCTATATATTAGCAGCAGACACAGTACAGTGCGGTAGTTCACGGCTGTGGCTACCTCTGTGTCGGCACTCGGCAGCCCGTCCATAATTGTATACTAGTATCCAATCCATCCATCTGCATTGTTTACCTGAGGTGCCTTTTAGTTGTGCCTATTAAAATATGGAGAACAAAAATGTTGAGGTTCCAAAATTAGGGAAAGATCAAGATCCACTTCCACCTCGTGCTGAAGCTGCTGCCACTAGTCATGGCCGAGACGATGAAATGCCAGCAACGTCGTCTGCCAAGGCCGATGCCCAATGGCATAGTACAGAGCATGTCAAAACCAAAACACCAAATATCAGAAAAAAAAGGACTCCAAAACCTAAAATAAAATTGTCGGAGGAGAAGCGTAAACTTGCCAATATGCCATTTACCACACGGAGTGGCAAGGAACGGCTGAGGCCCTGGCCTATGTTCATGGCTAGTGGTTCAGCTTCACATGAGGATGGAAGCACTCAGCCTCTCGCTAGAAAACTGAAAAGACTCAAGCTGGCAAAAGCACCGCAAAGAACTGTGCGTTCTTTGAAATCCCAAATCCACAAGGAGAGTCCAATTGTGTCGGTTGCGATGCCTGACCTTCCCAACACTGGACGTGAAGAGCATGCGCCTTCCACCATTTGCACGCCCCCTGCAAGTGCTGGAAGGAGCACCCGCAGTCCAGTTCCTGATAGTCAGATTGAAGATGTCAGTGTTGAAGTACACCAGGATGAGGAGGATATGGGTGTTGCTGGCGCTGGGGAGGAAATTGACCAGGAGGATTCTGATGGTGAGGTGGTTTGTTTAAGTCAGGCACCCGGGGAGACACCTGTTGTCCGTGGGAGGAATATGGCCGTTGACATGCCAGGTGAAAATACCAAAAAAATCAGCTCTTCGGTGTGGAGGTATTTCACCAGAAATGCGGACAACAGGTGTCAAGCCGTGTGTTCCCTTTGTCAAGCTGTAATAAGTAGGGGTAAGGACGTTAACCACCTCGGAACATCCTCCCTTATACGTCACCGGCAGGGCATTCATAATAAGTCAGTGACAAGTTCAAAAACTTTGGGTGACAGCGGAAGCAGTCCACTGACCAGTAAATCCCTTCCTCTTGTAACCAAGCTCACGCAAACCACCCCACCAACTCCCTCAGTGTCAATTTCCTCCTTCCCCAGGAATGCCAATAGTCCTGCAGGCCATGTCACTGGCAAGTCTGACGAGTCCTCTCCTGCCTGGGATTCCTCCGATGCATCCTTGCGTGTAACGCCTACTGCTGCTGGCGCTGCTGTTGTTGCCGCTGGGAGTCGATGGTCATCCCAGAGGGGAAGTCGTAAGCCCACTTGTACTACTTCCAGTAAGCAATTGACTGTTCAACAGTCCTTTGCGAGGAAGATGAAATATCACAGCAGTCATCCTACTGCAAAGCGGATAACTGAGTCCTTGACAACTATGTTGGTGTTAGACGTGCGTCCGGTATCCGCCGTTAGTTCACAGGGAACTAGACAATTTATTGAGGCAGTGTGCCCCCGTTACCAAATACCATCTAGGTTCCACTTCTCTAGGCAGGCGATACCGAGAATGTACACGGACGTCAGAAAAAGACTCACCAGTCTCCTAAAAAATGCAGTTGTACCCAATGTCCACTTAACCACGGACATGTGGACAAGTGGAGCAGGGCAGGGTCAGGACTATATGACTGTGACAGCCCACTGGGTAGATGTATGGACTCCCGCCGCAAGAACAGCAGCGGCGGCACCAGTAGCAGCATCTCGCAAACGCCAACTCTTTCCTAGGCAGGCTACGCTTTGTATCACCGCTTTCCAGAATACGCACACAGCTGAAAACCTCTTACGGCAACTGAGGAAGATCATCGCGGAATGGCTTACCCCAATTGGACTCTCCTGTGGATTTGTGGCATCGGACAACGCCAGCAATATTGTGTGTGCATTAAATATGGGCAAATTCCAGCACGTCCCATGTTTTGCACATACCTTGAATTTGGTGGTGCAGAATTTTTTAAAAAACGACAGGGGCGTGCAAGAGATGCTGTCGGTGGCCAGAAAAATTGCGGGACACTTTCGGCGTACAGGCACCACGTACAGAAGACTGGAGCACCACCAAAAACTACTGAACCTGCCCTGCCATCATCTGAAGCAAGAAGTGGTAACGAGGTGGAATTCAACCCTCTATATGCTTCAGAGGTTGGAGGAGCAGCAAAAGGCCATTCAAGCCTATACAATTGAGCACGATATAGGAGATGGAATGCACCTGTCTCAAGTGCAGTGGAGAATGATTTCAACGTTGTGCAAGGTTCTGATGCCCTTTGAACTTGCCACACGTGAAGTCAGTTCAGACACTGCCAGCCTGAGTCAGGTCATTCCCCTCATCAGGCTTTTGCAGAAGAAGCTGGAGGCATTGAAGAAGGAGCTAAAAGGGAGCGATTCCGCTAGGCATGTGGGACTTGTGGATGCAGCCCTTAATTCGCTTAACAAGGATTCACGGGTGGTCAATCTGTTGAAATCAGAGCACTACATTTTGGCCACCGTGCTCGATCCTAGATTTAAAGCCTACCTTGGATCTCTCTTTCCGGCAGACACAGGTCTGCTGGGGTTGAAAGACCTGCTGGTGACAAAATTGTCAAGTCAAGCGGAACGCGACCTGTCAACATCTCCTCCTTCACATTCTCCCGCAACTGGGGGTGCGAGGAAAAGGCTCAGAATTCCGAGCCCACCCGCTGGCGGTGATGCAGGGCAGTCTGGAGCGACTGCTGATGCTGACATCTGGTCCGGACTGAAGGACCTGACAACGATTACGGACATGTCGTCTACTGTCACTGCATATGATTCTCTCAACATTGATAGAATGGTGGAGGATTATATGAGTGACCGCATCCAAGTAGGCACGTCACACAGTCCGTACTTATACTGGCAGGAAAAAGAGGCAATTTGGAGGCCCTTGCACAAACTGGCTTTATTCTACCTAAGTTGCCCTCCCACAAGTGTGTACTCCGAAAGAGTGTTTAGTGCCGCCGCTCACCTTGTCAGCAATCGGCGTACGAGGTTACATCCAGAAAATGTGGAGAAGATGATGGCCCTCATTCCGAGTTGTTCGCTCGCAAGGCGAATGTAGCAGAGTTACACACGCTAAGCCGCCGCCTACTGGGAGTGAATCTTAGCTTATTAAAATTGCGACCGACGTACGCGCAATATTGCGATTACAAACGAGTTAGCAGTTTCAGAGTAGCTCCAGACTTACTCTGCCTGTGCGATCATTTCAGTGCTTGTCGTTCCTGGTTGACGTCACAAACACACCCAGCGTTCGCCCAGGCACTCCCACCGTTTCCCCGGCCACTCCTGCGTTTTTTCCGGAAACGGTAGCGTTTTCAGCCACACGCCCCTGAAACGCCGTGTATCCGCCCAGTAACACCCATTTCCTGTCAATCACATTACGATCGCCGGAGCGAAGAAAAAGCCGTGAGTAAAAATACTTTCTTCATAGTAAAGTTACTTGGCGCAGTCGCAGTGCGAACATTGCGCATGCGTACTAAGCGGATTTTCACTGCGATGCGATGAAAAATACCGAGCGAACAACTCGGAATGAGGGCCGATGTTCATTAAAATGAATTATAATCAATTCCTCCGCGGAGACATTGACCAGCAGCAATTGCCTCCACAAAGTACACAGGGAGCTGAGATGGTGGATTCCAGTGGGGACGAATTGATAATCTGTGAGGAGGGGGATGTACACGGTGATATATCGGAGGGTGAAGATGAGGTGGACATCTTGCCTCTGTAGAGCCAGTTTGTGCAAGGAGAGATTAATTGCTTCTTTTTTTGGGGGGGTCCAAACCAACCCGTCATATCAGTCACAGTCGTGTGGCAGACCCTGTCACTGAAATGATGGGTTGGTTAAAGTGTGCATGTCCTGTTTTGTTTATACAACATAAGGGTGGGTGGGAGGGCCCAAGGATAATTCCATCTTGCACCTCTTTTTTCTTTTCTTTTTCTTTGCATCATGTGCTGATTGGGGAGGGTTTTTTGGAAGGGACATCCTGCGTGACACTGCAGTGCCACTCCTAAATGGGCCCGGTGTTTGTGTCGGCCACTAGGGTCGCTAATCTTACTCACACAGTCAGCTACCTCATTGCGCCTCTTTTTTTCTTTGCGTCATGTGCTGTTTGGGGAGGGTTTTTTGGAAGGGACATCCTGCGTGACACTGCAGTGCCACTCCTAGATGGGCCCGGTGTTTGTGTCGGCCACTAGGGTCGCTAATCTTACTCACACAGCTACCTCATTGCGCCTCTTTTTTTCTTTGCGTCATGTGCTGTTTGGGGAGGGTTTTTTGGAAGGGACATCCTGCGTGACACTGCAGTGCCACTCCTAGATGGGCCCGGTGTTTGTGTCGGCCACTAGGGTCGCTAATCTTACTCACACAGTCAGCTACCTCATTGCGCCTCTTTTTTTCTTTGCGTCATGTGCTGTTTGGGGAGGGTTTTTTGGAAGGGCCATCCTGCGTGACACTGCAGTGCCACTCCTAGATGGGCCCGGTGTTTGTGTCGGCCACTAGGGTCGCTAATCTTACTCACACAGTCAGCTACCTCATTGCGCCTCTTTTTTTCTTTGCGTCATGTGCTGTTTGGGGAGGGTTTTTTGGAAGGGCCATCCTGCGTGACACTGCAGTGCCACTCCTAGATGGGCCCGGTGTTTGTGTCGGCCACTAGGGTCGCTAATCTTACTCACACAGCTACCTCATTGCGCCTCTTTTTTTCTTTGCGTCATGTGCTGTTTGGGGAGGGTTTTTTGGAAGGGACATCCTGCGTGACACTGCAGTGCCACTCCTAGATGGGCCCGGTGTTTGTGTCGGCCACTAGGGTCGCTTATCTTACTCACACAGCGACCTCGGTGCAAATTTTAGGACTAAAAATAATATTGTGAGGTGTGAGGTATTCAGAATAGACTGAAAATGAGTGTAAATTATGGTTTTTGAGGTTAATAATACTTTGGGATCAAAATGACCCCCAAATTCTATGATTTAAGCTGTTTTTTAGTGTTTTTGGAAAAAAACACCCGAATCCAAAACACACCCGAATCCGACAAAAATAATTCGGTGAGGTTTTGCCAAAACGCGTTCGAACCCAAAACACGGCCGCGGAACCGAACCCAAAACCAAAACACAAAACCCGAAAAATTTCAGGCGCTCATCTCTAGTTTTAGGAGGTTCCTGACTAGCTCGGATAACTCCCTGGCTTTCTTCTCCGGGAGAAACACCTTTTTCTGGACTGTGTCCAGAATCATCCCTAGGAACAGCAGACGTGTCGTCGGAAACAGCTGCGGTTTTGGAATATTTAGAATCCACCCGTGCTGTCGTAGAACTACTTGAGATAGTGCTACTCCGACCTCCAACTGTTCTCTGGACCTTGCCCTTATCAGGAGATCGTACATTTTCTTTGAAGAAGAATCATCATTTCGGCCATTACCTTGGTAAGGACCCGGGGTGCCGTGGACAATCCAACCGGCAGCGTCTGAAACTGATAGTGACAGTTCTGTACCACGAACCTGAGGTACCCTTGGTGAGAAGGGCAAATTGGGACATGGAGGTAAGCATCTGTCCCGGGACACCATATAGTCCCCTTTTTCCTGGTTCGCTATCACTGCTCTGAGTGACTCCATCTTGATTTGAACCTTTTTATGTAAGTGTTCAAATATTTCAGATTTAGAATAGGTCTCACCGAGCCGTCTGGCTTCAGTACCACAATATAGTCTGGAATAATACCCCTTTTCTTTTTGTAGGAGGGGTACTTTGATTATCACCTGCTGGGAATTAGAGATGAGCGGGTTCGGTTTCTCTGAAACCGAACCCGCACGAACTTCATGTTTTTTTCACGGGTCCGAGCAGACTCGGATCCTCCCGCCTTGCTCGGTTAACCCGAGCGCGCCCGAACGTCATCATGACGCTGTCGGATTCTCGCGAGACTCGGATTCTATATAAGGAGCCGCGCGTCGCCGCCATTTTCACACGTGCATTGAGATTGATAGGGAGAGGACGTGGCTGGCGTCCTCTCCATTAGAAATTAGATTAGAAGAGAGAGAGAGATTGTGCAGAGTCAGACAGAGTTTACCACAGTGACCAGTGCAGTTGTTGTTAGTTAACTTTTATTTATTTTAATATATATCCGTTCTCTGCTATATCCGTTCTCTGCCTGAAAAAAAACGATACACAGCAGCAGCCAGTCACACAGTGTGACTCAGTCTGTGTGCACTCAGCTCAGCCCAGTGTGCTGCACATCAATGTATAAAAGGCAAAGCTTATAATAATTGTGGGGGAGACTGGGGAGCACTGCAGGTTGTTATAGCAGGAGCCCCCAGGAGTACATAATATTATATTAATTTAAAATTAAACAGTGCACACTTTTGCTGCAGGAGTGCCACTGCCAGTGTGACTAGTGGTGACCAGTGCCTGACCACCAGTATAGTAGTATATTCATTGTTGTATGTATTGTATACTATCTCTTTATCAACCAGTCTATATTAGCAGCAGACACAGTACAGTGCGGTAGTTCACGGCTGTGGCTACCTCTGTGTCGGCAGTCGGAACTCGGCAGGCAGTCCGTCCATCCATAATTGTATTACAATATATACCACCTAACCGTGGTATTTTTTTTTCTTTCTTTATACCGTCATAGTGTCATACTAGTTGTTACGAGTATACTACTATCTCTTTATCAACCAGTGTACAGTGCGGTAGTTCACGGCTGTGGCTACCTCTGTGTCGGCAGTCGGCAGGCAGTCCGTCCATCCATAATTGTATTATTATTATAATATATACCACCTAACCGTGGTTTTTTTCCCATTCTTTATACCGTCGTCATAGTGTCATACTAGTTGTTACGAGTATACTACTATCTCTTTATCAACCAGTGTACAGTGCGGTAGTTCACGGCTGTGGCTACCTCTGTGTCGGCAGTCGGCAGGCAGTCCGTCCATCCATAATTGTATTATTATTATAATATATACCACCTAACCGTGGTTTTTTTTCCATTCTTTATACCGTCGTCATAGTGTCATACTAGTTGTTACGAGTATACTACTATCTCTTTATCAACCAGTGTACAGTGCGGTAGTTCACGGCTGTGGCTACCTCTGTGTCGGCAGTCGGCAGGCAGTCCGTCCATCCATAATTGTATTATTATTATAATATATACCACCTAACCGTGGTTTTTTTTCCATTCTTTATACCGTCGTCATAGTGTCATACTAGTTTACGAGTATACTACTATCTCTTTATCAACCAGTGTACAGTGCGGTAGTTCACGGCTGTGGCTACCTCTGTGTCGGCAGTCGGCAGGCAGTCCGTCCATCCATAATTGTATTATTATTATAATATATACCACCTAACCGTGGTTTTTTTTCCATTCTTTATACCGTCGTCATAGTGTCATACTAGTTGTTACGAGTATACTACTATCTCTTTATCAACCAGTGTACAGTGCGGTAGTTCACGGCTGTGGCTACCTCTGTGTCGGCAGTCGGCAGGCAGTCCGTCCATCCATAATTGTATTATTATTATAATATATACCACCTAACCGTGGTTTTTTTTCCATTCTTTATACCGTCGTCATAGTGTCATACTAGTTGTTACGAGTATACTACTATCTCTTTATCAACCAGTGTACAGTGCGGTAGTTCACGGCTGTGGCTACCTCTGTGTCGGCAGTCGGCAGGCAGTCCGTCCATCCATAATTGTATTATTATTATAATATATACCACCTAACCGTGGTTTTTTTTCCATTCTTTATACCGTCGTCATAGTGTCATACTAGTTGTTACGAGTATACTACTATCTCTTTATCAACCAGTGTACAGTGCGGTAGTTCACGGCTGTGGCTACCTCTGTGTCGGCAGTCGGCAGGCAGTCCGTCCATCCATAATTGTATTATTATTATAATATATACCACCTAACCGTGGTTTTTTTTTCATTCTTTATACCGTCGTCATAGTGTCATACTAGTTGTTACGAGTATACTACTATCTCTTTATCAACCAGTGTACAGTGCGGTAGTTCACGGCTGTGGCTACCTCTGTGTCGGCAGTCGGCAGGCAGTCCGTCCATCCATAATTGTATTATTATTATAATATATACCACCTAACCGTGGTTTTTTTTCCATTCTTTATACCGTCGTCATAGTGTCATACTAGTTGTTACGAGTATACTACTATCTCTTTATCAACCAGTGTACAGTGCGGTAGTTCACGGCTGTGGCTACCTCTGTGTCGGCAGTCGGCAGGCAGTCCGTCCATCCATAATTGTATTATTATTATAATATATACCACCTAACCGTGGTTTTTTTTCCATTCTTTATACCGTCGTCATAGTGTCATACTAGTTGTTACGAGTATACTACTATCTCTTTATCAACCAGTGTACAGTGCGGTAGTTCACGGCTGTGGCTACCTCTGTGTCGGCAGTCGGCAGGCAGTCCGTCCATCCATAATTGTATTATTATTATAATATATACCACCTAACCGTGGTTTTTTTATACCACCTAACCGTGGCAGTCCGTCCATAATTGTATACTAGTAAACTATCCAATCCATCCATCTCCATTGTTTACCTGAGGTGCCTTTTAGTTCTGCCTATAAAATATGGAGAACAAAAAAGTTGAGGTTCCAAAATTAGGGAAAGATCAAGATCCACTTCCACCTCGTGCTGAAGCTGCTGCCACTAGTCATGGCCGAGACGATGAAATGCCAGCAACGTCGTCTGCCAAGGCCGATGCCCAATGTCATAGTACAGAGCATGTCAAATCCAAAACACCAAATATCAGAAAAAAAAGGACTCCAAAACCTAAAATAAAATTGTCGGAGGAGAAGCGTAAACTTGCCAATATGCCATTTACCACACGGAGTGGCAAGGAACGGCTGAGGCCCTGGCCTATGTTCATGGCTAGTGGTTCAGCTTCACATGAGGATGGAAGCACTCAGCCTCTCGCTAGAAAACTGAAAAGACTCAAGCTGGCAAAAGCACCGCAAAGAACTGTGCGTTCTTTGAAATCCCAAATCCACAAGGAGAGTCCAATTGTGTCGTTTGCGATGCCTGACCTTCCCAACACTGGACGTGAAGAGCATGCGCCTTCCACTATTTGCATGCCCCCTGCAAGTGCTGGAAGGAGCACCCGCAGTCCAGTTCCTGATAGTCAGATTGAAGATGTCAGTGTTGAAGTACACCAGGATGAGGAGGATATGGGTGTTGCTGGCGCTGGGGAGGAAATTGACCAGGAGGATTCTGATGGTGAGGTGGTTTGTTTAAGTCAGGCACCCGGGGAGACACCTGTTGTCCGTGGGAGGAATATGGCCGTTGACATGCCAGGTGAAAATACCAAAAAAATCAGCTCTTCGGTGTGGAGGTATTTCACCAGAAATGCGGACAACAGGTGTCAAGCCGTGTGTTCCCTTTGTCAAGCTGTAATAAGTAGGGGTAAGGACGTTAACCACCTCGGAACATCCTCCCTTATACGTCACCTGCAGCGCATTCATAATAAGTCAGTGACAAGTTCAAAAACTTTGGGTGACAGCGGAAGCAGTCCACTGACCAGTAAATCCCTTCCTCTTGTAACCAAGCTCACGCAAACCACCCCACCAACTCCCTCAGTGTCAATTTCCTCCTTCCCCAGGAATGCCAATAGTCCTGCAGGCCATGTCACTGGCAAGTCTGACGAGTCCTTTCCTGCCTGGGATTCCTCCGATGCATCCTTGCGTGTAACGCCTACTGCTGCTGGCGCTGCTGTTGTTGCCGCTGGGAGTCGATGGTCATCCCAGAGGGGAAGTCGTAAGCCCACTTGTACTACTTCCAGTAAGCAATTGACTGTTCAACAGTCCTTTGCGAGGAAGATGAAATATCACAGCAGTCATCCTACTGCAAAGCGGATAACTGAGTCCTTGACAACTATGTTGGTGTTAGACGTGCGTCCGGTATCCGCCGTTAGTTCACAGGGAACTAGACAATTTATTGAGGCAGTGTGCCCCCGTTACCAAATACCATCTAGGTTCCACTTCTCTAGGCAGGCGATACCGAGAATGTACACGGACGTCAGAAAAAGACTCACCAGTGTCCTAAAAAATGCAGTTGTACCCAATGTCCACTTAACCACGGACATGTGGACAAGTGGAGCAGGGCAGGGTCAGGACTATATGACTGTGACAGCCCACTGGGTAGATGTATGGACTCCCGCCGCAAGAACAGCAGCGGCGGCACCAGTAGCAGCATCTCGCAAACGCCAACTCTTTCCTAGGCAGGCTACGCTTTGTATCACCGCTTTCCAGAATACGCACACAGCTGAAAACCTCTTACGGCAACTGAGGAAGATCATCGCGGAATGGCTTACCCCAATTGGACTCTCCTGTGGATTTGTGGCATCGGACAACGCCAGCAATATTGTGTGTGCATTAAATATGGGCAAATTCCAGCACGTCCCATGTTTTGCACATACCTTGAATTTGGTGGTGCAGAATTTTTTAAAAAACGACAGGGGCGTGCAAGAGATGCTGTCGGTGGCCAGAAAAATTGCGGGACACTTTCGGCGTACAGGCACCACGTACAGAAGACTGGAGCACCACCAAAAACTACTGAACCTGCCCTGCCATCATCTGAAGCAAGAAGTGGTAACGAGGTGGAATTCAACCCTCTATATGCTTCAGAGGTTGGAGGAGCAGCAAAAGGCCATTCAAGCCTATACAATTGAGCACGATATAGGAGATGGAATGCACCTGTCTCAAGTGCAGTGGAGAATGATTTCAACGTTGTGCAAGGTTCTGATGCCCTTTGAACTTGCCACACGTGAAGTCAGTTCAGACACTGCCAGCCTGAGTCAGGTCATTCCCCTCATCAGGCTTTTGCAGAAGAAGCTGGAGGCATTGAAGAAGGAGCTAACACGGAGCGATTCCGCTAGGCATGTGGGACTTGTGGATGCAGCCCTTAATTCGCTTAACAAGGATTCACGGGTGGTCAATCTGTTGAAATCAGAGCACTACATTTTGGCCACCGTGCTCGATCCTAGATTTAAAGCCTACCTTGGATCTCTCTTTCCGGCAGACACAGGTCTGCTGGGGTTGAAAGACCTGCTGGTGACAAAATTGTCAAGTCAAGCGGAACGCGACCTGTCAACATCTCCTCCTTCACATTCTCCCGCAACTGGGGGTGCGAGGAAAAGGCTCAGAATTCCGAGCCCACCCGCTGGCGGTGATGCAGGACAGTCTGGAGCGACTGCTGATGCTGACATCTGGTCCGGACTGAAGGACCTGACAACGATTACGGACATGTCGTCTACTGTCACTGCATATGATTCTCTCAACATTGATAGAATGGTGGAGGATTATATGAGTGACCGCATCCAAGTAGGCACGTCACACAGTCCGTACTTATACTGGCAGGAAAAAGAGGCAATTTGGAGGCCCTTGCACAAACTGGCTTTATTCTACCTAAGTTGCCCTCCCACAAGTGTGTACTCCGAAAGAGTGTTTAGTGCCGCCGCTCACCTTGTCAGCAATCGGCGTACGAGGTTACATCCAGAAAATGTGGAGAAGATGATGTTCATTAAAATGAATTATAATCAATTCCTCCGCGGAGACATTGACCAGCAGCAATTGCCTCCACAAAGTACACAGGGAGCTGAGATGGTGGATTCCAGTGGGGACGAATTGATAATCTGTGAGGAGGGGGATGTACACGGTGATATATCGGAGGGTGAAGATGAGGTGGACATCTTGCCTCTGTAGAGCCAGTTTGTGCAAGGAGAGATTAATTGCTTCTTTTTTGGGGGGGGTCCAAACCAACCCGTCATATCAGTCACAGTCGTGTGGCAGACCCTGTCACTGAAATGATGGGTTGGTTAAAGTGTGCATGTCCTGTTTTGTTTATACAACATAAGGGTGGGTGGGAGGGCCCAAGGATAATTCCATCTTGCACCTCTTTTTTCTTTTCTTTTTCTTTGCATCATGTGCTGATTGGGGAGGGTTTTTTGGAAGGGACATCCTGCGTGACACTGCAGTGCCACTCCTAAATGGGCCCGGTGTTTGTGTCGGCCACTAGGGTCGCTAATCTTACTCACACAGTCAGCTACCTCATTGCGCCTCTTTTTTTCTTTGCGTCATGTGCTGTTTGGGGAGGGTTTTTTGGAAGGGACATCCTGCGTGACACTGCAGTGCCACTCCTAGATGGGCCCGGTGTTTGTGTCGGCCACTAGGGTCGCTAATCTTACTCACACAGCTACCTCATTGCGCCTCTTTTTTTCTTTGCGTCATGTGCTGTTTGGGGAGGGTTTTTTGGAAGGGACATCCTGCGTGACACTGCAGTGCCACTCCTAGATGGGCCCGGTGTTTGTGTCGGCCACTAGGGTCGCTAATCTTACTCACACAGTCAGCTACCTCATTGCGCCTCTTTTTTTCTTTGCGTCATGTGCTGTTTGGGGAGGGTTTTTTGGAAGGGCCATCCTGCGTGACACTGCAGTGCCACTCCTAGATGGGCCCGGTGTTTGTGTCGGCCACTAGGGTCGCTAATCTTACTCACACAGTCAGCTACCTCATTGCGCCTCTTTTTTTCTTTGCGTCATGTGCTGTTTGGGGAGGGTTTTTTGGAAGGGCCATCCTGCGTGACACTGCAGTGCCACTCCTAGATGGGCCCGGTGTTTGTGTCGGCCACTAGGGTCGCTAATCTTACTCACACAGCTACCTCATTGCGCCTCTTTTTTTCTTTGCGTCATGTGCTGTTTGGGGAGGGTTTTTTGGAAGGGACATCCTGCGTGACACTGCAGTGCCACTCCTAGATGGGCCCGGTGTTTGTGTCGGCCACTAGGGTCGCTTATCTTACTCACACAGCGACCTCGGTGCAAATTTTAGGACTAAAAATAATATTGTGAGGTGTGAGGTATTCAGAATAGACTGAAAATGAGTGTAAATTATGGTTTTTGAGGTTAATAATACTTTGGGATCAAAATGACCCCCAAATTCTATGATTTAAGCTGTTTTTTAGTGTTTTTGGAAAAAAACACCCGAATCCAAAACACACCCGAATCCGACAAAAATAATTCGGTGAGGTTTTGCCAAAACGCGTTCGAACCCAAAACACGGCCGCGGAACCGAACCCAAAACCAAAACACAAAACCCGAAAAATTTCAGGCGCTCATCTCTAGTTTTAGGAGGTTCCTGACTAGCTCGGATAACTCCCTGGCTTTCTTCTCCGGGAGAAACACCTTTTTCTGGACTGTGTCCAGAATCATCCCTAGGAACAGCAGACGTGTCGTCGGAAACAGCTGCGGTTTTGGAATATTTAGAATCCACCCGTGCTGTCGTAGAACTACTTGAGATAGTGCTACTCCGACCTCCAACTGTTCTCTGGACCTTGCCCTTATCAGGAGATCGTACATTTTCTTTGAAGAAGAATCATCATTTCGGCCATTACCTTGGTAAGGACCCGGGGTGCCGTGGACAATCCAACCGGCAGCGTCTGAAACTGATAGTGACAGTTCTGTACCACGAACCTGAGGTACCCTTGGTGAGAAGGGCAAATTGGGACATGGAGGTAAGCATCTGTCCCGGGACACCATATAGTCCCCTTTTTCCTGGTTCGCTATCACTGCTCTGAGTGACTCCATCTTGATTTGAACCTTTTTATGTAAGTGTTCAAATATTTCAGATTTAGAATAGGTCTCACCGAGCCGTCTGGCTTCAGTACCACAATATAGTCTGGAATAATACCCCTTTTCTTTTTGTAGGAGGGGTACTTTGATTATCACCTGCTGGGAATTAGAGATGAGCGGGTTCGGTTTCTCTGAAACCGAACCCGCACGAACTTCATGTTTTTTTCACGGGTCCGAGCAGACTCGGATCCTCCCGCCTTGCTCGGTTAACCCGAGCGCGCCCGAACGTCATCATGACGCTGTCGGATTCTCGCGAGACTCGGATTCTATATAAGGAGCCGCGCGTCGCCGCCATTTTCACACGTGCATTGAGATTGATAGGGAGAGGACGTGGCTGGCGTCCTCTCCATTAGAAATTAGATTAGAAGAGAGAGAGAGATTGTGCAGAGTCAGACAGAGTTTACCACAGTGACCAGTGCAGTTGTTGTTAGTTAACTTTTATTTATTTTAATATATATCCGTTCTCTGCTATATCCGTTCTCTGCCTGAAAAAAAACGATACACAGCAGCAGCCAGTCACACAGTGTGACTCAGTCTGTGTGCACTCAGCTCAGCCCAGTGTGCTGCACATCAATGTATAAAAGGCAAAGCTTATAATAATTGTGGGGGAGACTGGGGAGCACTGCAGGTTGTTATAGCAGGAGCCCCCAGGAGTACATAATATTATATTAATTTAAAATTAAACAGTGCACACTTTTGCTGCAGGAGTGCCACTGCCAGTGTGACTAGTGGTGACCAGTGCCTGACCACCAGTATAGTAGTATATTCATTGTTGTATGTATTGTATACTATCTCTTTATCAACCAGTCTATATTAGCAGCAGACACAGTACAGTGCGGTAGTTCACGGCTGTGGCTACCTCTGTGTCGGCAGTCGGAACTCGGCAGGCAGTCCGTCCATCCATAATTGTATTACAATATATACCACCTAACCGTGGTATTTTTTTTTCTTTCTTTATACCGTCATAGTGTCATACTAGTTGTTACGAGTATACTACTATCTCTTTATCAACCAGTGTACAGTGCGGTAGTTCACGGCTGTGGCTACCTCTGTGTCGGCAGTCGGCAGGCAGTCCGTCCATCCATAATTGTATTATTATTATAATATATACCACCTAACCGTGGTTTTTTTTCCATTCTTTATACCGTCGTCATAGTGTCATACTAGTTGTTACGAGTATACTACTATCTCTTTATCAACCAGTGTACAGTGCGGTAGTTCACGGCTGTGGCTACCTCTGTGTCGGCAGTCGGCAGGCAGTCTGTCCATCCATAATTGTATTATTATTATAATATATACCACCTAACCGTGGTTTTTTTTCCATTCTTTATACCGTCGTCATAGTGTCATACTAGTTGTTACGAGTATACTACTATCTCTTTGTCAACCAGTGTACAGTGCGGTAGTTCACGGCTGTGGCTACCTCTGTGTCGGCAGTCGGCAGGCAGTCCGTCCATCCATAATTGTATTATTATTATAATATATACCACCTAACCGTGGTTTTTTTTCCATTCTTTATACCGTCGTCATAGTGTCATACTAGTTTACGAGTATACTACTATCTCTTTATCAACCAGTGTACAGTGCGGTAGTTCACGGCTGTGGCTACCTCTGTGTCGGCAGTCGGCAGGCAGTCCGTCCATCCATAATTGTATTATTATTATAATATATACCACCTAACCGTGGTTTTTTTTCCATTCTTTATACCGTCGTCATAGTGTCATACTAGTTGTTACGAGTATACTACTATCTCTTTATCAACCAGTGTACAGTGCGGTAGTTCACGGCTGTGGCTACCTCTGTGTCGGCAGTCGGCAGGCAGTCCGTCCATCCATAATTGTATTATTATTATAATATATACCACCTAACCGTGGTTTTTTTTCCATTCTTTATACCGTCGTCATAGTGTCATACTAGTTGTTACGAGTATACTACTATCTCTTTATCAACCAGTGTACAGTGCGGTAGTTCACGGCTGTGGCTACCTCTGTGTCGGCAGTCGGCAGGCAGTCCGTCCATCCATAATTGTATTATTATTATAATATATACCACCTAACCGTGGTTTTTTTTCCATTCTTTATACCGTCGTCATAGTGTCATACTAGTTGTTACGAGTATACTACTATCTCTTTATCAACCAGTGTACAGTGCGGTAGTTCACGGCTGTGGCTACCTCTGTGTCGGCAGTCGGCAGGCAGTCCGTCCATCCATAATTGTATTATTATTATAATATATACCACCTAACCGTGGTTTTTTTTTCATTCTTTATACCGTCGTCATAGTGTCATACTAGTTGTTACGAGTATACTACTATCTCTTTATCAACCAGTGTACAGTGCGGTAGTTCACGGCTGTGGCTACCTCTGTGTCGGCAGTCGGCAGGCAGTCCGTCCATCCATAATTGTATTATTATTATAATATATACCACCTAACCGTGGTTTTTTTTCCATTCTTTATACCGTCGTCATAGTGTCATACTAGTTGTTACGAGTATACTACTATCTCTTTATCAACCAGTGTACAGTGCGGTAGTTCACGGCTGTGGCTACCTCTGTGTCGGCAGTCGGCAGGCAGTCCGTCCATCCATAATTGTATTATTATTATAATATATACCACCTAACCGTGGTTTTTTTTCCATTCTTTATACCGTCGTCATAGTGTCATACTAGTTGTTACGAGTATACTACTATCTCTTTATCAACCAGTGTACAGTGCGGTAGTTCACGGCTGTGGCTACCTCTGTGTCGGCAGTCGGCAGGCAGTCCGTCCATCCATAATTGTATTATTATTATAATATATACCACCTAACCGTGGTTTTTTTATACCACCTAACCGTGGCAGTCCGTCCATAATTGTATACTAGTAAACTATCCAATCCATCCATCTCCATTGTTTACCTGAGGTGCCTTTTAGTTCTGCCTATAAAATATGGAGAACAAAAAAGTTGAGGTTCCAAAATTAGGGAAAGATCAAGATCCACTTCCACCTCGTGCTGAAGCTGCTGCCACTAGTCATGGCCGAGACGATGAAATGCCAGCAACGTCGTCTGCCAAGGCCGATGCCCAATGTCATAGTACAGAGCATGTCAAATCCAAAACACCAAATATCAGAAAAAAAAGGACTCCAAAACCTAAAATAAAATTGTCGGAGGAGAAGCGTAAACTTGCCAATATGCCATTTACCACACGGAGTGGCAAGGAACGGCTGAGGCCCTGGCCTATGTTCATGGCTAGTGGTTCAGCTTCACATGAGGATGGAAGCACTCAGCCTCTCGCTAGAAAACTGAAAAGACTCAAGCTGGCAAAAGCACCGCAAAGAACTGTGCGTTCTTTGAAATCCCAAATCCACAAGGAGAGTCCAATTGTGTCGTTTGCGATGCCTGACCTTCCCAACACTGGACGTGAAGAGCATGCGCCTTCCACTATTTGCATGCCCCCTGCAAGTGCTGGAAGGAGCACCCGCAGTCCAGTTCCTGATAGTCAGATTGAAGATGTCAGTGTTGAAGTACACCAGGATGAGGAGGATATGGGTGTTGCTGGCGCTGGGGAGGAAATTGACCAGGAGGATTCTGATGGTGAGGTGGTTTGTTTAAGTCAGGCACCCGGGGAGACACCTGTTGTCCGTGGGAGGAATATGGCCGTTGACATGCCAGGTGAAAATACCAAAAAAATCAGCTCTTCGGTGTGGAGGTATTTCACCAGAAATGCGGACAACAGGTGTCAAGCCGTGTGTTCCCTTTGTCAAGCTGTAATAAGTAGGGGTAAGGACGTTAACCACCTCGGAACATCCTCCCTTATACGTCACCTGCAGCGCATTCATAATAAGTCAGTGACAAGTTCAAAAACTTTGGGTGACAGCGGAAGCAGTCCACTGACCAGTAAATCCCTTCCTCTTGTAACCAAGCTCACGCAAACCACCCCACCAACTCCCTCAGTGTCAATTTCCTCCTTCCCCAGGAATGCCAATAGTCCTGCAGGCCATGTCACTGGCAAGTCTGACGAGTCCTTTCCTGCCTGGGATTCCTCCGATGCATCCTTGCGTGTAACGCCTACTGCTGCTGGCGCTGCTGTTGTTGCCGCTGGGAGTCGATGGTCATCCCAGAGGGGAAGTCGTAAGCCCACTTGTACTACTTCCAGTAAGCAATTGACTGTTCAACAGTCCTTTGCGAGGAAGATGAAATATCACAGCAGTCATCCTACTGCAAAGCGGATAACTGAGTCCTTGACAACTATGTTGGTGTTAGACGTGCGTCCGGTATCCGCCGTTAGTTCACAGGGAACTAGACAATTTATTGAGGCAGTGTGCCCCCGTTACCAAATACCATCTAGGTTCCACTTCTCTAGGCAGGCGATACCGAGAATGTACACGGACGTCAGAAAAAGACTCACCAGTGTCCTAAAAAATGCAGTTGTACCCAATGTCCACTTAACCACGGACATGTGGACAAGTGGAGCAGGGCAGGGTCAGGACTATATGACTGTGACAGCCCACTGGGTAGATGTATGGACTCCCGCCGCAAGAACAGCAGCGGCGGCACCAGTAGCAGCATCTCGCAAACGCCAACTCTTTCCTAGGCAGGCTACGCTTTGTATCACCGCTTTCCAGAATACGCACACAGCTGAAAACCTCTTACGGCAACTGAGGAAGATCATCGCGGAATGGCTTACCCCAATTGGACTCTCCTGTGGATTTGTGGCATCGGACAACGCCAGCAATATTGTGTGTGCATTAAATATGGGCAAATTCCAGCACGTCCCATGTTTTGCACATACCTTGAATTTGGTGGTGCAGAATTTTTTAAAAAACGACAGGGGCGTGCAAGAGATGCTGTCGGTGGCCAGAAAAATTGCGGGACACTTTCGGCGTACAGGCACCACGTACAGAAGACTGGAGCACCACCAAAAACTACTGAACCTGCCCTGCCATCATCTGAAGCAAGAAGTGGTAACGAGGTGGAATTCAACCCTCTATATGCTTCAGAGGTTGGAGGAGCAGCAAAAGGCCATTCAAGCCTATACAATTGAGCACGATATAGGAGATGGAATGCACCTGTCTCAAGTGCAGTGGAGAATGATTTCAACGTTGTGCAAGGTTCTGATGCCCTTTGAACTTGCCACACGTGAAGTCAGTTCAGACACTGCCAGCCTGAGTCAGGTCATTCCCCTCATCAGGCTTTTGCAGAAGAAGCTGGAGGCATTGAAGAAGGAGCTAACACGGAGCGATTCCGCTAGGCATGTGGGACTTGTGGATGCAGCCCTTAATTCGCTTAACAAGGATTCACGGGTGGTCAATCTGTTGAAATCAGAGCACTACATTTTGGCCACCGTGCTCGATCCTAGATTTAAAGCCTACCTTGGATCTCTCTTTCCGGCAGACACAGGTCTGCTGGGGTTGAAAGACCTGCTGGTGACAAAATTGTCAAGTCAAGCGGAACGCGACCTGTCAACATCTCCTCCTTCACATTCTCCCGCAACTGGGGGTGCGAGGAAAAGGCTCAGAATTCCGAGCCCACCCGCTGGCGGTGATGCAGGACAGTCTGGAGCGACTGCTGATGCTGACATCTGGTCCGGACTGAAGGACCTGACAACGATTACGGACATGTCGTCTACTGTCACTGCATATGATTCTCTCAACATTGATAGAATGGTGGAGGATTATATGAGTGACCGCATCCAAGTAGGCACGTCACACAGTCCGTACTTATACTGACAGGAAAAAGAGGCAATTTGGAGGCCCTTGCACAAACTGGCTTTATTCTACCTAAGTTGCCCTCCCACAAGTGTGTACTCCGAAAGAGTGTTTAGTGCCGCCGCTCACCTTGTCAGCAATCGGCGTACGAGGTTACATCCAGAAAATGTGGAGAAGATGATGTTCATTAAAATGAATTATAATCAATTCCTCCGCGGAGACATTGACCAGCAGCAATTGCCTCCACAAAGTACACAGGGAGCTGAGATGGTGGATTCCAGTGGGGACGAATTGATAATCTGTGAGGAGGGGGATGTACACGGTGATATATCGGAGGGTGAAGATGAGGTGGACATCTTGCCTCTGTAGAGCCAGTTTGTGCAAGGAGAGATTAATTGCTTCTTTTTTGGGGGGGGTCCAAACCAACCCGTCATATCAGTCACAGTCGTGTGGCAGACCCTGTCACTGAAATGATGGGTTGGTTAAAGTGTGCATGTCCTGTTTTGTTTATACAACATAAGGGTGGGTGGGAGGGCCCAAGGATAATTCCATCTTGCACCTCTTTTTTCTTTTCTTTTTCTTTGCATCATGTGCTGATTGGGGAGGGTTTTTTGGAAGGGACATCCTGCGTGACACTGCAGTGCCACTCCTAGATGGGCCCGGTGTTTGTGTCGGCCACTAGGGTCGCTAATCTTACTCACACAGCTACCTCATTGCGCCTCTTTTTTTCTTTGCGTCATGTGCTGTTTGGGGAGGGTTTTTTGGAAGGGACATCCTGCGTGACACTGCAGTGCCACTCCTAGATGGGCCCGGTGTTTGTGTCGGCCACTAGGGTCGCTTATCTTACTCACACAGCGACCTCGGTGCAAATTTTAGGACTAAAAATAATATTGTGAGGTGTGATGTGTTCAGAATAGGCTGAAAATGAGTGTAAATTATGTTTTTTGAGGTTAATAATACTTTGGGATCAAAATTACCCCCAAATTCTATGATTTAAGCTGTTTTTTAGGGTTTTTTGAAAAAAACACCCGAATCCAAAACACACCCGAATCCGACAAAAATAATTCGGTGAGGTTTTGCCAAAACGCGTTCGAACCCAAAACACGGCCGCGGAACCGAACCCAAAACCAAAACACAAAACCCGAAAAATTTCAGGCGCTCATCTCTACTGGGAATACAGCTTGTGAATTGTTTCCACTACTGCCTCCCTGTCGGAGGGAGACGTTGGTAAAGCAGACTTCAGGAACCTGCGAGGGGGAGACGTCTCGAACTTCCAATCTGTACCCCTGGGATACTACATGTAGGATCCAGGGGTCCACTTGCGAGTGAGCCCACTGCGTGCTGAAACTCTTGAGACGACCCCCCACCGCACCTGAGTCCGCTTGTACGGCCCCAGCGTCATGCTGAGGACTTGGCAGAAGCGGTGGAGGGCTTCTGTTCCTGGGAATGGGCTGCCTGCTGCAGTCTTCTTCCCTTTCCTCTATCCCATGGCAGATATGACTGGCCTTTTGACCGCTTGCCCTTATGGGGACGAAAGGACTGAGGCTGAAAAGACGTTGTCTTTTTCTCCTTTATACGGCAATACTTCCATGTGCCGTTTGGAATCTGCATCACCTGACCACTGTCGTGTCCATAAACAACTTCTGGCAGATATGGACATCGCACTTACTCTTGATGCCAGAGTGCAAATATCCCTCTGTGCATCTCGCATATATAGAAATGCATCCTTTAAATGCTCTATAGTCAATAAAATACTGTCCCTGTCAAGGGTATCAATATTTTCAGTCAGGGAATCCGACCAAGCCACCCCAGCGCTGCACATCCAGGCTGAGGCGATCGCTGGTCGCAGTATAACACCAGTATGTGTGTATATACTTTTTAGGATATTTTCCAGCCTCCTATCAGCTGGCTCCTTGAGGGCGGCCCTATCTGGAGACGGTACCGCCACTTGTTTTGATAAGCGTGTGAGCGCCTTATCCACCCTAAGGGGTGTTTCCCAACGCGCCCTAACTTCTGGCGGGAAAGGGTATACCGCCAATAATTTTCTATCGGGGGAAACCCACGCATCATCACTAGAGATGAGCGGGTTCGGTTTCTCTGAATCCGAACCCGCCAGAACTTCATGTTTTTTTTCACGGGTCCGAGCGACTCGGATCTTCCCGCCTTGCTCGGTTAACCCGAGCGCGCCCGAACGTCATCATGACGCCGTCGGATTCTCGCGAGGCTCGGATTCTATCGCGAGACTCGGATTCTATATAAGGAGCCGCGCGTCGCCGCCATTTTCACACGTGCATTGAGATTGATAGGGAGAGGACGTGGCTGGCGTCCTCTCCGTTTAGAATAGATTAGAGAGACACTTGATTTACTAATTTTGGGGAGCATTAGGAGTACTCAGTACAGTGCAGAGTTTTGCTGATAGTGACCAGTGACCACCAGTTTTATTTATAATCCGTTCTCTGCCTGAAAAAAGCGATACACAGCACACAGTGACTCAGTCACATACCATATCTGTGTGCACTGCTCAGGCTCAGGCCAGTGTGCTGCATCATCTATTATCTGTATATAATATTATATATATCTGTCTGACTGCTCAGCTCTCACATATATATATATTATATAGTGAGTGACCACCAGACACACAGTGCAGTTTATTTAATATATCCGTTCTCTGCCTGAAAAAAGCGATACACACAGTGACTCAGTCAGTCACATACCATATCTGTGTGCACTGCTCAGGCTCAGGCCAGTGTGCTGCATCATCTATATATATTATATATCTGTCTGACTGCTCAGCTCTCACAGCTTATAATTGTGGGGGAGACTGGGGAGCACTACTGCAGTGCCAGTTATAGGTTATAGCAGGAGCCAGGAGTACATAATATTATATTAAAATTAAACAGTGCACACTTTTGCTGACCACCAGTATATATAATATTAGTAGTATACTATCTCTTTATCAACCAGTCTATATTAGCAGCAGACACAGTACAGTGCGGTAGTTCACGGCTGTGGCTACCTCTGTGTCGGCACTCGGCAGCCCGTCCATAATTGTATATACCACCTAACCGTGGTTTTTTTTTCTTTCTTTATACATACATACTAGTTACGAGTATACTATCTCTTTATCAACCAGTCTATATATTAGCAGCAGACACAGTACAGTGCGGTAGTTCACGGCTGTGGCTACCTCTGTGTCGGCACTCGGCAGCCCGTCCATAATTGTATATACCACCTAACCGTGGTTTTTTTTTCTTTCTTTATACATACATACTAGTTACGAGTATACTATCTCTTTATCAACCAGTCTATATATTAGCAGCAGACACAGTACAGTGCGGTAGTTCACGGCTGTGGCTACCTCTGTGTCGGCACTCGGCAGCCCGTCCATAATTGTATATACCACCTAACCGTGGTTTTTTTTTCTTTCTTTATACATACATACTAGTTACGAGTATACTATCTCTTTATCAACCAGTCTATATATTAGCAGCAGACACAGTACAGTGCGGTAGTTCACGGCTGTGGCTACCTCTGTGTCGGCACTCGGCAGCCCGTCCATAATTGTATATACCACCTAACCGTGGTTTTTTTTTCTTTCTTTATACATACATACTAGTTACGAGTATACTATCTCTTTATCAACCAGTCTATATATTAGCAGCAGACACAGTACAGTGCGGTAGTTCACGGCTGTGGCTACCTCTGTGTCGGCACTCGGCAGCCCGTCCATAATTGTATATACCACCTAACCGTGGTTTTTTTTTCTTTCTTTATACATACATACTAGTTACGAGTATACTATCTCTTTATCAACCAGTCTATATATTAGCAGCAGACACAGTACAGTGCGGTAGTTCACGGCTGTGGCTACCTCTGTGTCGGCACTCGGCAGCCCGTCCATAATTGTATACTAGTATCCAATCCATCCATCTCCATTGTTTACCTGAGGTGCCTTTTAGTTGTGCCTATTAAAATATGGAGAACAAAAATGTTGAGGTTCCAAAATTAGGGAAAGATCAAGATCCACTTCCACCTCGTGCTGAAGCTGCTGCCACTAGTCATGGCCGAGACGATGAAATGCCAGCAACGTCGTCTGCCAAGGCCGATGCCCAATGTCATAGTACAGAGCATGTCAAATCCAAAACACCAAATATCAGTAAAAAAAAGGACTCCAAAACCTAAAATAAAATTGTCGGAGGAGAAGCGTAAACTTGCCAATATGCCATTTACCACACGGAGTGGCAAGGAACGGCTGAGGCCCTGGCCTATGTTCATGGCTAGTGGTTCAGCTTCACATGAGGATGGAAGCACTCAGCCTCTCGCTAGAAAAATGAAAAGACTCAAGCTGGCAAAAGCAGCACAGCAAAGAACTGTGCATTCTTCGAAATCCCAAATCCACAAGGAGAGTCCAATTGTGTCGGTTGCGATGCCTGACCTTCCCAACACTGGACGTGAAGAGCATGCGCCTTCCACCATTTGCACGCCCCCTGCAAGTGCTGGAAGGAGCACCCGCAGTCCAGTTCCTGATAGTCAGATTGAAGATGTCAGTGTTGAAGTACACCAGGATGAGGAGGATATGGGTGTTGCTGGCGCTGGGGAGGAAATTGACCAGGAGGATTCTGATGGTGAGGTGGTTTGTTTAAGTCAGGCACCCGGGGAGACACCTGTTGTCCGTGGGAGGAATATGGCCGTTGACATGCCAGGTGAAAATACCAAAAAAATCAGCTCTTCGGTGTGGAGGTATTTCACCAGAAATGCGGACAACAGGTGTCAAGCCGTGTGTTCCCTTTGTCAAGCTGTAATAAGTAGGGGTAAGGACGTTAACCACCTCGGAACATCCTCCCTTATACGTCACCTGCAGCGCATTCATAATAAGTCAGTGACAAGTTCAAAAACTTTGGGTGACAGCGGAAGCAGTCCACTGACCAGTAAATCCCTTCCTCTTGTAACCAAGCTCACGCAAACCACCCCACCAACTCCCTCAGTGTCAATTTCCTCCTTCCCCAGGAATGCCAATAGTCCTGCAGGCCATGTCACTGGCAATTCTGACGAGTCCTCTCCTGCCTGGGATTCCTCCGATGCATCCTTGCGTGTAACGCCTACTGCTGCTGGCGCTGCTGTTGTTGCCGCTGGGAGTCGATGGTCATCCCAGAGGGGAAGTCGTAAGCCCACTTGTACTACTTCCAGTAAGCAATTGACTGTTCAACAGTCCTTTGCGAGGAAAATGAAATATCACAGCAGTCATCCTACTGCAAAGCGGATAACTGAGTCCTTGACAACTATGTTGGTGTTAGACGTGCGTCCGGTATCCGCCGTTAGTTCACAGGGAACTAGACAATTTATTGAGGCAGTGTGCCCCCGTTACCAAATACCATCTAGGTTCCACTTCTCTAGGCAGGCGATACCGAGAATGTACACGGACGTCAGAAAAAGACTCACCAGTGTCCTAAAAAATGCAGTTGTACCCAATGTCCACTTAACCACGGACATGTGGACAAGTGGAGCAGGGCAGGGTCAGGACTATATGACTGTGACAGCCCACTGGGTAGATGTATGGACTCCCGCCGCAAGAACAGCAGCGGCGGCACCAGTAGCAGCATCTCGCAAACGCCAACTCTTTCCTAGGCAGGCTACGCTTTGTATCACCGCTTTCCAGAATACGCACACAGCTGAAAACCTCTTACGGCAACTGAGGAAGATCATCGCGGAATGGCTTACCCCAATTGGACTCTCCTGTGGATTTGTGGCATCGGACAACGCCAGCAATATTGTGTGTGCATTAAATATGGGCAAATTCCAGCACGTCCCATGTTTTGCACATACCTTGAATTTGGTGGTGCAGAATTTTTTAAAAAACGACAGGGGCGTGCAAGAGATGCTGTCGGTGGCCAGAAAAATTGCGGGACACTTTCGGCGTACAGGCACCACGTACAGAAGACTGGAGCACCACCAAAAACTACTGAACCTGCCCTGCCATCATCTGAAGCAAGAAGTGGTAACGAGGTGGAATTCAACCCTCTATATGCTTCAGAGGTTGGAGGAGCAGCAAAAGGCCATTCAAGCCTATACAATTGAGCACGATATAGTAGGTGGAATGCACCTGTCTCAAGTGCAGTGGAGAATGATTTCAACGTTGTGCAAGGTTCTGATGCCCTTTGAACTTGCCACACGTGAAGTCAGTTCAGACACTGCCAGCCTGAGTCAGGTCATTCCCCTCATCAGGCTTTTGCAGAAGAAGCTGGAGGCATTGAAGAAGGAGCTAAAAGGGAGCGATTCCGCTAGGCATGTGGGACTTGTGGATGCAGCCCTTAATTCGCTTAACAAGGATTCACGGGTGGTCAATCTGTTGAAATCAGAGCACTACATTTTGGCCACCGTGCTCGATCCTAGATTTAAAGCCTACCTTGGATCTCTCTTTCCGGCAGACACAGGTCTGCTGGGGTTGAAAGACCTGCTGGTGACAAAATTGTCAAGTCAAGCGGAACGCGACCTGTCAACATCTCCTCCTTCACATTCTCCCGCAACTGGGGGTGCGAGGAAAAGGCTCAGAATTCCGAGCCCACCCGCTGGCGGTGATGCAGGGCAGTCTGGAGCGACTGCTGATGCTGACATCTGGTCCGGACTGAAGGACCTGACAACGATTACGGACATGTCGTCTACTGTCACTGCATATGATTCTCTCAACATTGATAGAATGGTGGAGGATTATATGAGTGACCGCATCCAAGTAGGCACGTCACACAGTCCGTACTTATACTGGCAGGAAAAAGAGGCAATTTGGAGGCCCTTGCACAAACTGGCTTTATTCTACCTAAGTTGCCCTCCCACAAGTGTGTACTCCGAAAGAGTGTTTAGTGCCGCCGCTCACCTTGTCAGCAATCGGCGTACGAGGTTACATCCAGAAAATGTGGAGAAGATGATGTTCATTAAAATGAATTATAATCAATTCCTCCGCGGAGACAATGACCAGCAGCAATTGCCTCCACAAAGTACACAGGGAGCTGAGATGGTGGATTCCAGTGGGGACGAATTGATAATCTGTGAGGAGGGGGATGTACACGGTGATATATCGGAGGGTGAAGATGAGGTGGACATCTTGCCTCTGTAGAGCCAGTTTGTGCAAGGAGAGATTAATTGCTTCTTTTTTGGGGGGGGTCCAAACCAACCCGTCATATCAGTCACAGTCGTGTGGCAGACCCTGTCACTGAAATGATGGGTTGGTTAAAGTGTGCATGTCCTGTTTTGTTTATACAACATAAGGGTGGGTGGGAGGGCCCAAGGACAATTCCATCTTGCACCTCTTTTTTCTTTTCTTTTTCTTTGCATCATGTGCTGATTGGGGAGGGTTTTTTGGAAGGGACATCCTGCGTGACACTGCAGTGCCACTCCTAGATGGGCCCGGTGTTTGTGTCGGCCACTAGGGTCGCTAATCTTACTCACACAGTCAGCTACCTCATTGCGCCTCTTTTTTTCTTTGCGTCATGTGCTGTTTGGGGAGGGTTTTTTGGAAGGGACATCCTGCGTGACACTGCAGTGCCACTCCTAGATGGGCCCGGTATTTGTGTCGGCCACTAGGGTCGCTAATCTTACTCACACAGCTACCTCATTGCGCCTCTTTTTTTCTTTGCGTCATGTGCTGTTTGGGGAGGGTTTTTTGGAAGGGACATCCTGCGTGACACTGCAGTGCCACTCCTAGATGGGCCCGGTGTTTGTGTCGGCCACTAGGGTCGCTAATCTTACTCACACAGCTACCTCATTGCGCCTCTTTTTTTCTTTGCGTCATGTGCTGTTTGGGGAGGGTTTTTTGGAAGGGACATCCTGCGTGACACTGCAGTGCCACTCCTAGATGGGCCCGGTGTTTGTGTCGGCCACTAGGGTCGCTTATCTTACTCACACAGCGACCTCGGTGCAAATTTTAGGACTAAAAATAATATTGTGAGGTGTGAGGTATTCAGAATAGACTGAAAATGAGTGTAAATTATGGTTTTTGAGGTTAATAATACTTTGGGATCAAAATGACCCCCAAATTCTATGATTTAAGCTGTTTTTTAGTGTTTTTTGAAAAAAACACCCGAATCCAAAACACACCCGAATCCGACAAAAAAAATTCGGTGAGGTTTTGCCAAAACGCGTTCGAACCCAAAACACGGCCGCGGAACCGAACCCAAAACCAAAACACAAAACCCGAAAAATTTCAGGCGCTCATCTCTAATCATCACACACTTCATTTAATTTATCTGATTCAGGAAAAACTACAGGTAGTTTTTTCACACTCCACAAAATACCCTTTTTTGTGGTACTTGTAGTATCAGAAATATGTAACACCTCCTTCATTGCCCTTAACAAGTAACGTGTGGCCCTAAAAGAAAAATACGTTTGTTTCTTCACCGTCGACACTGGAGTCAGTGTCCGTGTCTGTGTCTGTGTCGACCGACTGAGGTAAAAAGACGTTTTAACGCCCCTGACGGTGTTTGAGACGCCTGGACAGGTACTAATTGGTTTGCCGGCCGTCTCATGTCGTCAACCGACCTTGCAGCGTGTTGACATTATCACGTAATTCCTTAAATAAGCCATCCATTCCGGTGTCGACTCCCTAGAGAGTGACATCACCATTACAGGCAATTGCTCCGCCTCCTCACCAACATCGTCCTCATACATGTCGACACACACGTACCGACACACAGCACACACACAGGGAATGCTCTGATAGAGGACAGGACCCCACTAGCCCTTTGGAGAGACTGAGGGAGAGTTTGCCAGCACACACCAAAACGCTATAATTATACAGGGACAACCTTTATATAAGTGTTTTTCCCTTATAGCATCTTAATATATATAATCATATCGCCAAATAAGTGCCCCCCCTCTCTGTTTTAACCCTGTTTCTGTAGTGCAATGCAGGGGAGAGCCTGGGAGCCTTCCCACCAGCATTTCTGTGAGGGAAAATGGCGCTGTGTGCTGAGGAGAATAGGCCCCGCCCCCTTTTCGGCGGGCTTCTTCTCCCGTTTTTCTGAGACCTGGCAGGGGTTAAATACATCCATATAGCCCCAGGGGCTATATGTGATGTATCTTTTAGCCAGTATAGGTATTTCATTGCTGCCCAGGGCGCCCCCCACAGCGCCCTGCACCCTCAGTGACCGCTGGTGTGAAGTGTGTGACAACAATGGCGCACAGCTGCAGTGCTGTGCGCTACCTCATGAAGACTGAAAAGTCTTCTGCCGCCGGTTTCTGGACCTCTTCACTTTTCGGCATCTGCAAGGGGGTCGGCGGCACGGCTCCGGGACCGGACTCCATGGCTGGGCCTGTGTTCGATCCCTCTGGAGCTAATGGTGTCCAGTAGCCTTAGAAGCCAATCCATCCTGCACGCAGGTGAGTTCACTTCTTCTCCCCTAAGTCCCTCGTTGCAGTGAGCCTGTTGCCAGCAGGACTCACTGTAAAATAAAAAACCTAAAAACTTTTTCTAAGCAGCTCTTTAGGAGAGCCACCTAGATTGCACCCTGCTCGGACGGGCACAAAAACCTAACTGAGGCTTGGAGGAGGGTCATAGGGGGAGGAGCCAGTGCACACCACCTGATCCTAAAGCTTTATTTTTGTGCCCTGTCTCCTGCGGAGCCGCTAATCCCCATGGTCCTGACGGAGTCCCCAGCATCCACTAGGACGTCAGAGAAATGTCCATTATGGGAAGAATCTCCCATCTCTTTCTATCCTCCTCAGGAAAGGGATAAGTCTTAAGTACTTTATTGGGGATGTGAAAAACCTCTTCTGGGTTTAACCAGGATCTTTCAAATAGGGTATTCAACTCTTCCAAAACCGGGAATGTCACTAATGATTTTGCAGTTAGCATACAACAATTTTCCTCTATTTGTATAGGTATTTCTAACACATCCCTAATGGCATTGATAAATTGCTGAATTTTATATTGCAATCTATCATAGTGCCCCCCTCTTACTTCTGTGTCGATCCCTGTGTCGGCATCGATGTCCGCGTTGGCCTGCAAGACCTGTGAATCAGGAGCTGAGGGGGTCCTAGATGAAATGGACTGATCCATATCTAGAGCATTCTTTGTAGCTTTTTTCCAGCAACATAATAGAGTATGCCCTAATGAACTCTGAGGAATCTTATTTCCTAGGCTATCCAGCCATTCTGTCTCCATCCTAATGGGACGAAACCACTCAAGGCAATCCTGAGTACCTGGTACAGAGTGACTCCTCTGAGGAAGACACCTCCACAACCTCCAAAACATTTTGTTCTGACATGACACTGACCAGTGATACTGACAGGGGCGGAACTCTGGGAGGCAGTGGAGTCGGCTGCCGCCGGGCTCCTGGCCTCAAGGGGGCGCATCTCCTCCACACTGTCTCCCGCTGCCTGACTCCTGAAGAGGAGCTTTCGTGTCAGTGTCAGGGGGAGCCCGCAGATCAGGAGGACTGGAGGAGCTACTCGCAGCCTGGAACCTGTCACCGGAAGAGGAGGAGCTCGTAGCAGCATGAGCACCCTCAGCGTTCTGAGGGAAAATCCCACCGGCCAGCCGCTGTGTGCTCCGGCTCTGCGGGTAAGTGGAGGTCCAGGGCAGCCTCACTTACCCTTCCTTGTGATGGTCACATAATCGTGCGTGCCGAAAGCCGGTGATTGGGGGGCGCGCGCGCGGGGTGGGGGGGGGGGGGTCTTATTGTATACATTGCTGGGAGGTGCTGCACTTCGGATCCCTTCAATAATGACACACACAGCAGCACCATTATATAATCAATATTTCAATCTGGTACTATAGATTGTCACCAGGATACCATACCTGATGACAATCTATAGTACCAGATTGAAATATTGATTATATAAAGGTGCTGCTGTGTGTGTCATTACTGAAGGGATCCTAAGTGCAGCACCTCCCAGCAATATATTAAAACTTCTTGTGGGGGCACCAGAATAAGTAAATGTATAGAGAGAGAGAGAGAGAGAGATGTGGAATTCAGTGGCACTCCACAGACTTGAATATATTAATAATAAATAATTAATCCATGAATTAAATAAAGTATGGAGTATTAACTGTATAGAAGTCTGTGGAGTGCCACTGAATTCTACATCTATATGAGACCGTTGCTTTGACCTAAGGAGGGCACCACAGCAAGAATTCATTGTACCCTCAAAGGAGTGTCAGGCTCACAGTCCTATAAAAAAATAAAATATATAGATAAATAGATAGATAGAGATAGATGATAGATAGATATAGATATAGGCAAAGTGTGACATCCCTAGATGCTCCCAACACCAGGTAAGAGATACTGCATGGCACTCCAGGACGTCTTTGAATCAATTACATTTTACTGCAATATATAACCCAGAATCGTTGATATATTGCGGTAAAAGTTTATTGATTTAAATAAGTCCTGGAGTGCCATGCAGTATCTCTCACCTGGTGTTGGGAGCATCTAAGGAAAGGACGCCACACTTATATACATCATTATCAGCAAGGGCACCCAGGCAACTGCATATACAATAGTGAGTACTGAACCACAAGATGAATATATATATATATATATAGTATTATCATTTACTGTATCAGTGCGCAGTATGTTAGTGTCCATGGAATACAGTGACTTGCATACTCCCTTTTGTGTGGACGGTGTAATGGTTATCATTATGCATCACAGCACTGAGGTCATGGGTTCTGTTCCCGCCATGGCCCTGACTGTGTAGAGTTTGTATAGTCTCCCATTGCTGGCGTGGTTACCACCAGGTACTCTGGATAGGTAGGTTATTTGGCTCCCAACAAATATTAACCCTAGTACATGAGTGTACAGGGGCAGACTACATTGGCCAAGTATTTCTTATCTGCCATCAAATTCTATGTGACAGGTCTCGCAATAGTACAGCTGTCTGGTTCTCGCCTCTGGCCGGGGAGAAGGAGTGCAGACTAGAGTCCTGGGAGCTGCTATCCACCTCCTCCTTCTCCAGTGTGACCTGCCACCTCCACACTTCCCTATGATTTGTCCCTGAACTGTGATCAGGACTAATGCTAGGAGAGAAAGCCTTGTGATGAACATCTGCTTAATTCTCCACGTCCGCCACCCTGCCTGCTGTATGTGAGAGTGTAGAGAGCAGTCACTGGACGTTGTGCCCCCTATACTGAGCGGGATATCAGAGTTATTTCTGCGTCTTCCGTCATTCTGCTGCGGAGCCCATCCACACACTGCTGATGCGGGGGTCACCCACTTTATAGGCTGCTACACAGGTACTTATGGTGTTAAAATAGGAAGAAGAGCTGTTGTGTAGCCTACACATGGAGCCCTTCTCATCAATCCCTATAATTATGGGGATTGTTATTAACTGCGCCAGGGCAGTCGGACTTAATCCCCTGCTGTATTGTTCTTGAAAGTGGCGTTTGTGTGTTGTTTATATATATACTGTATATCGGCACACCACTGCGCCAAAGCATCTACATTGTGACACGCTAGTGGGTGAGGGAGTACTGTAGATTTGCTATAATGGTATGCTGGTGTCTATTTTATTGTGATGACTGACTTGGAGTGCCGTCCACTTTGTATGTGTATATATATTACTATTGGGAAAGGCACCTGAGCACGCTACTACTGTTCAACATGAGTGCCGGATAGCTACATATGAAGGGCGTGTGTGTAGGAGGGGGGGGGGGGGGGGGCACCAACACTTATCATGCCTCCGGGCGACTGGGGCGAACTTACGCCACTGGATACTGAGCACTGATGAGGATACTAGAACTGACACTGGGCAGTGAGAACAGCAATGGACTATTGTACTGTACTACTATATACTGGTCACCACAATGCAGCACTGATACTGAGCACAGATATTGAGCGGATATTGGCCCTCATTCCGAGTTGTTCGCTCGGTATTTTTCATTGCATCGCAATGAAAATCCGCTTAGTACGCATGCGCAATGTTCGCACTGCGACTGCGCCAAGTAACTTTGCTATGTAGAAAGTAATTTTACTCACGGCTTTTTCATCGCTCCGGCGATCGTAATGTGATTGACAGGAAATGGGTGTTACTGGGCGGAAACGCGGCGTTTCAGGGGCGTGTGGCTGAAAACGCTACCGTTTCCGGAAAAAACGCAGGAGTGGCCGGAGAAACGGTGGGAGTGCCTGGGCGAACGCTGGGTGTGTTTGTGACGTCAAACAGGAACGACAAGCACGGAACTGATCGCACAGGCAGAGTAAGTCTGAAGCTACTCTGAAACTGCTAAGTAGTTAGTAATCGCAATATTGCGAATACATCGGTCGCAATTTTAAGAAGCTAAGATTCACTCCCAGTAGGCGGCGGCTTAGCGTGTGTAACTCTGCTAAATTCGCCTTGCGACCGATCAACTCGGAATGAGGGCCATTAGCTGATATTGGGCTATTTAGGTAGAGAACGTAGCCACGTCCTCCTGCTCAATCTACAATGCACGAGTGAAAATGGCGGCGACGCGTGGCTCTTTATATGGAATCCGAATCTCGCGAGAATCCGATAGCGGGATGATGATGTTTTGCCTCGTTCGGGTTTTGCGAGTAAGGCGGGAAGAACCGAGGCTGCCTCGGACCTGTGTGAACCACGTGAAGTTCGGGGGGTTCGGATCTCGACGAACTGAACCCGCTCACCTCTAATCTTAACTGCAGAAAATTGCAGCCATCTCATCAAGTGTGGGACGTAGCAGACAGCAGCCATGATGTACAGTATTTCTGAGAGCAATGCATTGTTTGTTGGTGCCATTCTGTCCTCCAAATAGAAATTGTCCTTAGTATACAGTACAGTATGCCATAAAATAAATTGGCACTGACATATAAAATCACCTGGAAAATGTATTCCCTTTTATAGTCCAGCGGTAGTGCTGGTAACAGGGCGGCCATCAGAAATTGCGGGGCCCGGGACTGACAAAATAGGCTATCCCTGGTGCAGGAGAGTGTCCGGATCTCTGCATGCACTGCCAGCCTGCAATTCTGCCAGTGCACCCACAATATGCCATAGCAAACCTATCCTACGTGCCAGGGCCCTACCCTGTTCCCACCCAGTTACATCCACCTGGTCACAAGTGGAGCTAGGAGTGAGATCCATACGTCTCTAATAGGGTATGCAACCCACCACTCTACCTGGTTGACCAGGAGCTGTCAACCCCTTTGTCTGATACTTGTAGAGTGTTCCAGGCGGCACAATGTCAACCATCGCCTCCCCTCACCCACAGGCCTCCTTGTAGAGGCAGCACCATGTCCAGTCTCACCTCTCCTCACACACAGGCCACCTTGTAGAGGCAGCACCGTGTCCAGTCTCGGCTCTCGTCACGCACAGGCCTCCTTGTAGAGGCCACAACATGTCCAGTCTCGGCTCTCCTCACACACAGGCCTCCTTGTATAGGCAGCACCGTTTCCAGTCTCACCTCTCCTCACACACAGGCCTCCTTGTAGAGGCAGCACCATGTCCAGTGTCGGCTCTCCTCACACACAGGCCTCCTTGTATAGGCAGCACTGTGTCCAGTCTTGGCTCTCCTCACACACAGGCCTCCTTGTATAGGCAGCACTGTGTCCAGTCTTGGCTCTCCTCACACACAGGCCTCCTTGTAGTGTCAGCACCATGTCCAGTCTCGGCTCTCCTCACACACAGGCCTCCTTGTAGAGGCAGCACCGTGTCAAGTCTCTGCTCGCCTTACACACAGGCCTCCTTGTAGAGTCAGCACTATGTCCAGTCTCGGCTCTCCTCACACACAGGCCTCCTTGTATAGGCAGCACCGTGTCCAGTCTCAGCTCTCCTCATGCACAGGCCTCCTTGTATAGGCAGCACCGTGTCCAGTCTCGGCTCTCCTCACACACAGGCCTCCTTGTAGAGGCAGCACCGTGTCAAGTCTCTGCTCGCCTTACACACAGGCCTCCTTGTAGAGTCAGCACTGTGTCCAGTCTCGGCTCTCCTTACACACAGGCCTCCTTGTATAGGCAGCACCGTGTCCAGTCTCAGCTCTCCTCATGCACAGGCCTCCTTGTATAGGCAGCACCGTGTCCAGTCTCAGCTCTCCTCATGCACAGGCCTCCTTGTATAGGCAGCACCATGACCAGTCTCAGCTCTCCTCATGCACAGGCCTCCTTGAAGAGGCAGCACCGTGTCCAGTCTCAGCTCTCCTCACACACAGGCATCCTTGTAGAGGCAGCACTGTGTCCAGTCACGGCTCTCCTCATACACAGGCCTCCTTGTAGAGGCAGCACCATGTCCAGTCTCAGCTCTCCTCACACACAGGCATCCTTGTAGAGGCAGCACTGTGTCCAGTCTCGGCTCTCCTCACACACAGTCCTCCTTGTAGAGGCAGCACCGTGTCCAGTCTCGGCTCTCCTCACACACAGGCATCCTTGTAGAGGCAGCACTGTGTCCAGTCTCGGCTCTCTTCACACACAGTCCTCCTTGTAGAGGCCACACCGTGTCCTGTCTCGGCTCTCCTCACACACAGGCCTCCTTGTAGAGGCAGCACCGTGTCCAGTCTCTGCTCGCCTTACACACAGGCCTCCTTGTAGAGGCAGCACCATGTCCAGTCTCGGCTCTCCTTACACACAGTCCTCCTTGTAGAGGCAGCACCGTATCCAGTCTCGGCTCTCCTCACACACAGGCATCCTTGTAGAGGCAGCAACGTGTCCAGTCTCGGCTCTCCTCACACACAGGCCTCCTTGTAGTGTCAGCACCATGTCCAGTCTCGGCTCTCCTCACACACAGGCCTCCTTGTAGTGTCAGCACCATGTCCAGTCTCTGCTCGCCTTACACACAGGCCTCCTTGTAGAGGCTGCACCATGTCCAGTCTCAGCTCTCCTCACACACAGTCCTCCTTGTAGAGGCAGCACCGTGTCCAGTCTTGGCTCTCCTCACACACAGGCATCCTTGTAGAGGCAGCAACGTGTCCAGTCTCGGCTCTCCTCACACACAGGCCTCCTTGTAGTGTCAGCACCATGTCCAGTCTCGGCTCTCCTCACACACAGGCCTCCTTGTAGAGGCAGCACCGTGTCAAGTCTCTGCTCGCCTTACACACAGGCCTCCTTGTAGAGTCAGCACTGTGTCCAGTCTCGGCTCTCCTCACACACAGGCCTCCTTGTAGAGGCAGCACCATGTCCAGTGTCGGCTCTCCTCACACACAGGCCTCCTTGTAGAGGCAGCACCGTGTCCAGTCTGGGCTCTCCTCACACACAGGCCTCCTTAGAACAAATAATATACCTGTTTCACACCACATTAAAAGATTTTTTGCATGTCTACGCTGAACCCCTTATTCAGTTAATCAGAGAATTTACTGTGAACGCCACACAATAATCACATCATTTAAATCAATATTTGGTGTGACCACCTGGTCTTCAAAACAGCATGAATTCTTCTAGGTACACTTGCACACAGTTTTTGAAGGAACTCGGCAGGGAGGTTTTTCCAAACATCATGGAGAACTAACTACAGATCTTCTGTGGATGTAGGCTTGCTCAAATCCTTCTGTCTTATCAGTACAGAGCACCTGCTGCGATTTTTCTCCACCCCAGTTCCTATGTTTTTGAGCATAGTTGAGTCTTGTTTCCACGTCAAAGGTATGGATTTTGGCCGCAATGCTTACATGAAGACCACTTCTGGCCAGACTTCTCCAAACAGTAGATGGGTACCACTGGTTTCTGACAGTTCTGAGCTAATAGCATTGTTGGACATCTTCGATTTCGAAGGGAAGTAAATATGAAGTGTCTTTAATCAGATGCTCTAAGTTCCTTGGCCGATCACTGCATCTATGGACCCCAGCGTTGCCCGTTTCTTTGTGCTGATTCAATGGAGCTTGAACAGCACATCTTGAAACCCCAGCCTGCTTTGATATCTTTGCCTGGGAGAGACCTTGCTGATGCAGTACAACTTGTGTCTTGTTGCTGTGCTCAGTCTTGCCATAACATCACCTGTGTAGCAGAGTTTGGCTGTTCCTCACCCAGTTTTAAGCCTCCTACAAAGCTGTTTCTGTTTCAGTTAATGCATGTGTTTTAACCTACATATGAAAATGATGATCATTATCACCTGTTTGGTTTGATTGGTTAATCACACACCTGACTATGTGGGTGATTCTCAGCTGATCGTAGATGTGCTAAAAATAGCACATCTACGATCAGATTCTCTGACATGCGGGGGACGCCCAGCATAATGCTAGTCCGCCCCGCAAGTCAAGCCCCCGTCCCCCGCAGAGGTGCGAAAGCATCGCACGGCGGCGATGCTTTCACATCTGGCTAGTACCTCCCCGCCTACGCTGTCTACCACCATGTTTTGGGTCGCAGCGGCTGCCTGTAACATCACGCAGACCGCACGGCCCACCCCAGCAATGGTCCGGACATGCCTGTGTTGCCAGGACCGTTCCTCTCCCCAACGAAGTTCAAACGCTGCTGGCACGCCCTGCCTCCCCCCCTCCCGTGCGCGACCGCGTCTGCTTGTCAATCAGGCAGATGTCATCGCGCCAGTGAGATGCTTTTGCGGGCGCACTACACAGTCTGCTTCAGGCTGCGATCGCTGCCGTTGCAGCAATCGGGTCTGAATTAGGCCCCATAACCCTACAAATTCCCTGACTTTGTGCAAGTGTACCTAGAAAAATTGATTTACCAATTAGCTCTCTGCGCTATTTATTATGGTATGGCTGATGTTCAAATGATCAAACTACAAATTTTACTATATTTCATATGTTTTAATACACATAAAAATTAGACCGGTCTAAAATATCATAAACAATGTAAAACAATAATAATCAGTATTATCAAAAATACTATAGACTTAACACAAGGAGGTGGAGCCAAGCTACTATATGCCCAGTTCTCGTAATGGACAAATAGTTTTAACTATACTTCAGTCCGCATATTAAACTTATTAAAATGCACATTCATTTATTTCTGTAACCCATGTAGGGATATAGGTTCCTTAAGTGCTTTTTAAAGATGAACAATGTTCCATATTCAACTGCTCGTCAGCAAAGACAGAAATAAAGCATGAAAATGCGCTCCTGGACGGAGCCTTACGTGTAATAACCGTCCGTGCTGTGTATCGCAAATTGAAGCCCCCAAAGGTCTGTGTCGCGGTCCCGGTTTCAGGGGATCAAGCGTCTGCAATGACGCCCGCTGATGACGAGGGTATCCAGCCACAGGGATCAACGAGACCGCACCGTTTTGGTGCTGCTTGCAAGCACCCAGGTCCCGGTCTCTCTCCTCTCAATTGCTGACGGGCTATTGTTGGTGGCGATGAACAGCAATATTGGTAGGTTCAAGAAGAATATATGGGTCCAAAATCCACACTTTTAGAAGTATATTGAATATATTCTTCTGGATACCCTCGTCATCAGCGGGCGTCATTGCAGACGCTTGATCCCCTGAAACCGGGACCGCGACACAGACCTTTGGGGGCTTCAATTTGCGATACACAGCACGGACGGTTATTACACGTAAGGCTCCGTCCAGGAGCGCATTTTCATGCTTTATTTCTGTCTTTGCTGACGAGCAGTTGAATATGGAACATTGTTCATCTTTAAAAAGCACTTAAGGAACCTATATCCCTACATGGGTTACAGAAATAAATGAATGTGCATTTTAATAAGTTTAATATGTGGACTGAAGTATAGTTAAAACTATTTGTCCATTACGAGAACTGGGCATATAGTAGCTTGGCTCCACCTCCTTGTGTTAAGTCTATAGTATTTTTGATAATACTGATTATTATTGTTTTACATTGTTTATGATATTTTAGACCGGTCTAATTTTTATGTGTATTAAAACATATGAAATATAGTAAAATTTGTAGTTTGATCATTTGAACATCAGCCATACCATAATAAATAGCGCAGAGAGCTAATTGGTAAAGCAGCTTTGGGAATCAGCACAGGGACCACCTGTGCTAATTATTCTGACTTGAAGACCCCAAGTCAGTAGCTCTGTATTGCAGCTTGAGAATAATTAATTGATGATATATTAATTAAATTCAATTAAGCGCCTGGTTGCAGTTTGTGTGTTGTGCTAGAAAAATTGATGCTGCTTTGAAGGCAAAGGGTGGTCACGCCAAATATTGATTTGACTTAAATGTATCTTCTGCTCATTCACTTTGCATTTTGTTAATTAATAAAAATAAACTATTATCACTTCTATTTTTGAAAGAATTCCTACTTTACAGCATTTTTTTCCACACCTGCCTAAAACTTTTGCACAGTATTGTATGTATAATATATAATTAGTCTGGAACTTTATCCTTAGAGGAAGGGGTGGGCCCTCAGACAGTGGGGACCACAGGGGTTTCCCCTGTGGGCCAGTATAACCCTGACCCTGGCTACGGCACAATGCCTGAGCTATGGCCCCCTTGCACGTCCATTGTCTGCCCCTCCTTCCCCTTCCTCCTGTCTTATGTTTATTCACAGAAGCTTCCACTGACAGACGCTGAATTTCAGGTCTGACTCTATATAATCACCACCGGCCGTCTTTATACAGACGCAGTTCACAGACCACTGGGCTAGGGACATACTGAGAGCGACGTGACAGGTGATGCTGCAGTGTAATCCGTGGGTAACGTCTGTGATTCCTGGGGGTCGCTGGCACATGGCGTTGTGTTGTGCAACCTCCGCAGTGGCGAGAATCCTGCAAATACACCTTTGTAAGAACTATTACTTTCTGTGTGGTGAGAGTGTCTATTATACGGGACTTTAGTTAGCAGTTTACGGAAACACACCACAGAGATGGATTAGGAACAAAATGTCTGAAGTTGCATCACTGAGCTGGATAATTGGGGAAAATTGCTCGCAATTATCCGGCTGGTGCCAGTGTAATATATCTTATGGAAAGCAGCCACTGATCTATGATCAAACTGCAGAGTTCAGACAAGATATGTATATAAAATATATATAAAAGCGAAAACCCTCACTCACTCACTCACTCACTCACTCACTCACTCACTCACTCACTCACTATGTTAGGAAGATGAAATGTAACAGAGGTTTCTTCTGGTGGGAAATAGGAAAACTATGTAATTCAAATTTTAATAAACCTCCCCTAAGGGGCTGAAAAGGGGGGACTGACATAATGACATCATCAATGATGCGTGGCTTGCGTTGCGTGAACGATAACACCCAAATGGACACTCAGATCAAAATTTGGATTGCACCTCCAAAACGGGCCTTGCCCCTGCGCAGCCATACGTCATCGGATTTGTACGTACAAATCTGAATTAGGACCTTCGCTCAGACATACTGTAATTGATTTTGGAATAAGACCAGGGGGGTGATTCAGACCTGATCGCACACAGGTGTTTTTTTGCAGTGCTGTGATCAGGTTGTTGCTGCCTACAGGGGGAGGGGGTAGTTGATGTGTAGGGGTGTGAAAGTTTGTGCAGAGAGCTGCACAGCTCAGGACTTACTCAGCCGCTGCAATGATCCGGCCAGGAGCTGATGTCAGGAATCCTCCCTCCAAACGGCTGGACACGCCTGCTTTTTTCCAGACACTCCCTAGAAACGGTCAGTAGACACCTACAAACGGCCTCTTCCTGTTAATCTTCTTGCGATCGCCGGTACGATTGCTTTCTTCATTAAATCTGTCGCTGTCCGGCCACCCCTTTCGCCGACGGCCGACGTGCCTGCGCATACGCATGCGCAGTTCAGACCCGATCGCACCGCTGCAAAAAAAGCTAGCGTGTGATTGGATCTGAATGATCCTCTATGACAAATAAAAATGTATCCCTCTCCTAATAAATAGATTTTGCACTTTTGACACTGTGGACCACCCGTTCCTCCTGCAAATGTTATACTTCCTTGGTCTTAGTGATACTGCGCTCTCCAGGCTATCCTCATACCTTTCTGACCATTCCTTCTCTGTCTCGTCTCATGACTCCACCTCCCCCCAACTTCCTCTACCAGTAGGTGTCCCCAAGGTTCTGTTATTGGGCCTCTCCTTTTCTCTCTCTATACATCGTCAGTAGGTGAACTCATTAGCTCTTCTGACTTACAATATCCTCCCTATGCTGATGATAGTCAGACCTACCTCTCCTCCCCAGACCTCTCCCCTGCTCTCCTCACTCGTATCTCCAACTGTCTCTCTGCTATCTCTTCCTGGATGTCCCTGGGCTGATCATCTTCCCTCACTCCCGCACAACCTCACCTCCCACAATCTCATTATCTGTTGATGGCACTACTATCTCCTGTAGCCAAAGTGCGCTGTCTTGGAGTTATCCTCAATTCCTCCCTCTCCTTCAAACCGCACATTCAGCACCTCTCGCAGTCCTGCCGTTTCTATCTCAAAAACATCTCCAGGATCAGACCCTCTCTCACCCAGGACGCTACTAAGATCCTTACCACTCACTGGTCATTTCCAGATTGGACTACTGTAATCTCCTCCTGACTGGTCTCCCTGAAAAATGCCTCTCTCCACTCCAATCTAGCCTCAGTGGTGCTGCCCGTCTCATCTTCCTCACCAAACATGCTAAATTCACTTCCCCTTTCTTGCAGGACCTTCACTGGCTCCCCTTCCCATTCAGAATCCAATTTAAGCCTCTCACACTCACCTACAAAGCCCTCACCCATTCCTCTCCCTCTTACATCTCTGACCTTATTTCGCTTTACACACCCACCCGTCCTCTTCGCTCTGCTAATGCACGCCGCTTCTCCTGCCTACTGATTACTTCCTCCCACTCCTACCTCCAAGATTTTGCACGTGCTGCACCACTTCTCTGGAATTCCCTACCTCTCCCCCTCAGACTCTCCACATCTCTACAAAACTTCAAACGGGCTCTCAAGACCCATTTCTTCACCAAACCCAGCCAACTCTCCTCCTAACCCTCTTGTCTATGCTCACTGTCTACCCCTTCTGTGTCACCCCGGCCCCTCACCTTTTAGATTGTAAGCTCGCAAGAGCAGGGACTTCTTTCCTCATGTGCCTTTCCTTTTCTTACTTACACTATCTTATACTCCATTCTCCCTTTAATGGCACCTGACCCCGGGTTTTCTATACCTGTCCTATATTGTCCTGTACTGTAAGTGCGGTTTTCTTGTTTACTCATTTTATTATGTACTGTGTAATGGGCGCTGCAGATCCCTTGTGGCGCCATATAAATAAAGGATAATAATAATAATAATAATAATAACAACCATTGCTAGATTTCTTGTATCATCACGACAAAAGAAACAATAGTACAAATAAAATGATCTATACATTGTAAAATCCCACGCTCGCTGTTTTATTCTTTAGATAGCATCTAGTAAAGTGTCCTGCGATTCATGTGAAGTTGCTGTAAGTGTGTGCTTGGTTATGCCGTGACCCATGCAGCAAATATTTGAAGCACTTTGTGGCAATGGGTCTTCCTTCTGCCGTGTAAAGTAGCTGTATCCTATAGAGAGCAATAATTCACCTTTTAGCTACAGATTGGGAGTGGTGTTCCGTTTTCTCTGCCCTTGTAAAATGTAAAAGGAGCCATTCATTTGTAGCAGAGGATCACAGACAGTGATGCTGATGGCCTGGAATGTAGGAAGCAGACAATATAGGGATGTGAGAGCCACAGTCAGTCCAGGGAGCAGAGCTGGAAAACCTGAGCAATAGATTGCAGAGCAGACCCATCTGTGCATCCCTCATTACTGAACTCACAGATTCCTCTGTACGTGTCAGTGTCTCCGCACAAGGTCTAGAGTTGCAGCAATTGCAATATTCAATATCTTTTCTCTGTCAGGGGCCTATTTATTAACATTATTTTTACAAAAAAAAAAAAAAGTGAAAAAGGGTGTTTTCTGTTTTCACACCCGTGTCACATTATTTTAGTATCACCTGAATGTATTAAGGGGCTTTTGGAGCATTTTTTCATGAAAAACTGCTCCAAACCCTTTAATTGTCATTTTTTTTAGTAACCCACATCGCATTCCCCATACTTATAATGGGAAATGCGATATGGCCGAATTTACAACAAAAAAAAGTGAAAAAACACTGCAGTGTGCCCTGTGATATCAACGCCAGCTCCAGCTCGTGTCATCACAGGGCAGCACTGCGATATGTAGCCTTTTGCACAGCTTCCTCAGCCCCCCACCCCCACCCCGGTAAAGAAAGCTGTCAGGGACCCTGCTGCACTGATCAGCTGTGTGTGTCCGATGGACACACAAGCTCAGAGCCGACCCTAGGCATAGGCAAACTAGGCAAATGCCTAGGGCATTTGGTATGCCTAGGGGCACCAGCAGCTTCTGCTGATTAAAATGATATGCAGCATGCCTATATTCTGTATGTAGCATTTTGTATGCAGATACAGCCACAGTCTCACACAGTATATAGGCATGCCACATATCACTTTATTCAGCAGAAGCTGCTTATGCATCTTAGCCATACAGAAATGCAAATAATTAGCATTTTCATAAAAAAAGGTGCCCGACATTAGCAGAGCCACCAGCTGACTCACACAAGGCATCTCCTGCTGCATGGCGCATTGAGGCAAGATGTATGAGACACATCTGTATTCAAGCAGAGGCAGAGGCCACAGTGTTAGCGGCCATGTAAGTGCTGTGTGCAGGTAGGTTGATTGTGCAATAGTGTTCGGCATAAGAGGCATTATGCGTGTCATGTGTATAAATGCAGTAATAATGTGCAGCATATGTGTAAGGGACATTATGTGTATAAGGGCATTAATAAGGGTTGGCATTATGTGTAAGGCGCATTATGTTTATAAGGACATTAATAATGTGTGTCATGTGTGTGAGGGGGCATTATTGTGTGGTATTATGTGTATAAATGCATTACCAATGAGTGGCATTATGTGTATAAAGTGCTCTAATGTGTGACATAATGTATAGAAAGGGCACTACTGGGTGGTCTAATGTGAATAAAGAGCAATATGGTGTGGTGTAATGTGAATAAGGAGCACTACTGTGTGGAGTAACGTATATATTGTAAAGTGGTACTACTGTGTGATGTAACGTGAATAAGGGACACTATTGCATAATAAAATGTGAATAAAGTTGCACTACTGTGTGGCATAATTTGAATTGAGGGTACTATTGTGTGCCCATGCACCTTGCCAGCAAAAACACACCCCTCTTTGGGCTGCGTGCTGAATGTGCACACTGGGGGTGATTCCGAGATGTTCGCTCGCTAGCTGCTTTTAGCAGCATTGCACACGCTAAGCCGCTGCCCTCTGGGAGTGTATCTTAGCTTTGCAGAATTGCGAATGAAAGATTAGCAGAATTGCGAATAGAAATTTCTTAGCAGTTTCTGAGTAGCTCGAGACTTACTCCTACACTGCGATCAGTTCAGTCCTTTTCGTTCCTGGTTTGACGTCACAAACACACCCAGCGTTTGCCCAACCACTCCCCCGTTTCTCCAGACACTCCTGCGTTTTGCATCTCGAACGCCTGCGTTTTTCCGCATACTCCCATAAAACGGCCAGTTTCCACCCAGAAACACCCACTTCCTGTCAATCACACTCCGATCAGCAGAACGATGAAAAAGCTTTGCTATGCCGTGAGTAAAATACCTAACTTTTGTGTAAAATAACTAAGCGCATGCGCTCTGCGAAACTTGCGCATGCGCAGTAAGCGACTAATCGCGGTATAGCGAAAATCGTCAACGAGCGAACAACTCGGAATGACCCCCCTGTTTCTATTTTAAACATAGGGGGTAGGAACACCAAAAGGAGGACTGCTATGGTGAGGGGTGATGGTGCTGGGAAAGGGGTGCAGGGTCAGAGGCATAAATAGCGGTGGTGCTAGGGGGCACCAGCCAAAATCTTGCCTAGGGCATCATATTGTTTAGGGCCGGCTCTGCACAAGCTGATCACCTTTAAAAACGTTTTTCATACTTACCAGTCCCAGGAGCCGGGGATCGGTGCTCCGGTGAGCGCTGCCAGGCACCGGGGTCCTCCATGTGCTGTGCTGTGGTCCCTGTGCCGTAAAGTGATGCTGCAAAGCGGCAGCTCAATTTACAGCACCAGGGGTCACGGCACAGAAGCAGGGTCCTGGAAGCAGCGGACACCGGCTCCTGGGACTGGTAAGTATAAATTAGTGATGTGCACCGGACATTTTTCGGGTTTTGTGTTTTGGTTTGGGATTCGGTTCCGCGGCCGTGTTTTGGATTCGTTCGGACACGTTTTGGCAAAACCTCCCTGAAATTTTTTGTCGGATTCGGGTGTGTTTTGGATTCGGGTGTTTTTTACAAAAAAAACTCAAAAACAGCTTAAATCATAGAATTTGGGGGTCATTTTGATCCCATAGTATTATTAACCTCAATAACCATAATTTCCACTCATTTCCAGTCTATTCTGAACACCTCACACCTCACAATATTATTTTTAGTCCTAAAATTTGCACCGAGGTCGCTGGATGACTAAGCTAAGCGACCTAAGTGGCCGACACAAACACCTGGCCCATCTAGGAGTGGCACTGCAGTGTCAGACAGGATGGCAGATTTAAAAAATAGTCCCCAAAAAGCACATGATGCAAAGTAAAAAAGAGGTGCAATGAGGTAGCTGTGTGACTAAGCTAAGCGACCCAAGTGGCCGACACAAACACCTGGCCCATCTAGGAGTGGCACTGCAGTGTCAGACAGGATGGCAGATTTAATAATATAGTCCCCAAACAGCATATGATGCAAAGAAAAAAAGAGGTGCACCAAGGTCGCTGGATGGCTAAGCTAAGCGACCCAAGTGGCCGACACAAACACCTGGCCCATCTAGGAGTGGCACTGCAGTGTCAGACAGGATGGCAGATTTAAAAAATAGTCCCCAAACAGCACATGATGCAAAGAAAAAAAGAGGAGCAATGAGGTAGCTGTGTGACTAAGCTAAGCGACACAAGTGGCCGACACAAACACCTGGCCCATCTAGGAGTGGCACTGCAGTTTTCTAGCGAGAGGATGAGTGCTTCCATCCTCATGTGAATCTGAACCACTAGCCATGAACATAGGCCAGGGCCTCAGCCGTTCCTTGCCACTCCGTGTCGTAAATGGCATATTGGCAAGTTTACGCTTCTCATCAGATGCTTTTAATTTTGATTTTTGGGTCATTTTACTGAACTTTTGTAGTATACTTGACAACACAGAGGTAGAGCAGTGGACTACTGTACCGTACTGCTATATATTATATACTGGTGTCCGCAAAATTCTGCACTGTCCTCCTACTATATATACTGCGCACAACAACTAAAATGCACCACAGGTATGGATGGATAGTATACTTGACGACACAGAGGTAGGTAGAGCAGTGGCCTACTGTACCGTACTGCTATATATTATATACTGGTGGTCAGCAAAACGATGCACTGTCCTCCTACTATATATACTGCGCACAACAACTAAAATGCACCACAGGTATGGATGGATAGTATACTTGATGACACAGAGGTAGGTAGAGCAGTGGCCTACTGTACCGTACTGCTATATATTATATACTGGTGGTCAGCAAAATTATGCACTGTCCTCCTACTATATATACTACGCACAACAACTAAAATGCACCACAGGTATGGATGGATAGTATACTTGACGACACAGAGGTAGGGAGAGCAGTGGACTACTGTACCGTACTGCTATATATTATATACTGGTGGTCAGCAAAATTATGCACTGTCCTCCTACTATATATACTGCGCACAACAACTAAAATGCACCACAGGTATGGATGGATAGTATACTTGATGACACAGAGGTAGGTAGAGCAGTGGCCTACTGTACCGTACTGCTATATATTATATACTGGTAGTCAGCAAAATTATGCACTGTCCTCCTACTATATATACTGCGCACAACAACTAAAATGCACCACAGGTATGGATGGATAGTATACTTGATGACACAGAGCTAGGTAGAGCAGTGGCCTACTGTACCATACTGATATAATACTGGTGGTCACTGGTCAGCAAACTTCTGCACTGTACTCCTACTATATACTACAATGCAGCACAGATATGGAGTGTTTTTCAGGCAGAGAACGTATACTACTGGTGGTCACTGGTCAGCAAAACTCTGCACTGTCCTCCTACCAGAGGCGGAACTACCGGCAGGGCAAGCAGTGCGTTGCACTGGGGCCCGCCTCTGTCCAGGGGCCCAAGCATGTAATGAGTCAAACTGACTCATTACATGCCGCTGTGTGCTGCGGGCAACCGCTGCCCACAGCGCACAGCCGCCCGGAGAGGAGCAGTGGCACGGACGGGGGAAGGAGGAGGACGGAGGTGAAGGAGGGAGCCGCAGCAGCGCTTTGTTACTGGTGGAGGCGCTGCTGCTGCTGCCCCTCTGCTTCACTATAGGCTGTCTTCCGAGAACAGCCTATAGTGAAGCAGGGGGGCAGCAGCAGCAGCTCCCTCCTCCACCTCGTCTACTGCCCGGGAATCGTCAAGCTGCACGAGGAGCCTGAGCCAGCGGAGAGGGTAAGTATGATTCTACTTTCTTTCTTTCTCTTTATTTCTTTCTTTCTGTCTCTTTCTTTCTTTATTTCTTTCTGTCTCTTTCTTTTTTTGTTGGGACTGCCTGCCGCTATGTGTAAAAATGGGGGACTGCCTACCGCAATGTGTAAAAAGGGTGGACTGCCTTCCGCTATGTGTAAAAATGGGGGACTGCCTGCCGCAATGTGTAAAAAGGGGGGACTGCCTGCCGCAATGTGTAAAAATGGGGAATCTGCCTGCCGCAATGTGTAAAAATGGGGAATCTGCCTGCCGCTATGTGTAAAAAGGGAAAATATGCCTGCCGTAATGTGTAACAAGGGCACGCTGTCTGCCGTAAATGTGTAACAAGGGCACGCTGTCTGCCGTAATGTGTAACAAGGGCACGCTGTCTGCCGTAATGTGTAACAAGGGCACGCTGTCTGCCGTAATGTGTAACAAGGGCACGCTGTCTGCCGCTATGTGTAAAAAGTGTACGTTGTCTGCCGTTATGTGTAAAAAGTGTACGCTGTCTGCCGCTATGTGTAAAAATGGGGGACTGCCTACCGCAATGTGTAAAAAGGGTGGACTGCCTTCCGCTATGTGTAAAAATGGGGGACTGCCTGCCGCAATGTGTAAAAAGGGGGGACTGCCTGCCGCAATGTGTAAAAATGGGGAATCTGCCTGCCGCAATGTGTAAAAATGGGGAATCTGCCTGCCGCTATGTGTAAAAAGGGAAAATATGCCTGCCGTAATGTGTAACAAGGGCACGCTGTCTGCCGTAAATGTGTAACAAGGGCACGCTGTCTGCCGTAATGTGTAACAAGGGCACGCTGTCTGCCGTAATGTGTAACAAGGGCACGCTGTCTGCCGTAATGTGTAACAAGGGCACGCTGTCTGCCGCTATGTGTAAAAAGTGTACGTTGTCTGCCGTTATGTGTAAAAAGTGTACGCTGTCTGCCGTAATGTGTAAAAAGGGGACGCTGTCTGCCGTAATGTGTAAAAAGGGGGACGCTGTCTGCCGTTATGTGTAAAAAGTGTACGCTGTCTGCCGCTATGTTTAACAAGGGCACACTGTCTGCCGTTATGTGTAAAAAGTGTACGCTGTCTGCCGTAATGTGTAAAAAGTGCACGCTGTCTGCAGCTATGTGTAACAAGGGCACGCTGTCTGCCGTTATGTGTAACAAGGGCACGCTGTCTGCCGTTATGTGTAAAAAGGGGACGCTGTCTGCCGTAATGTATAAAAAGGGGGACGCTGTCTGCCGTAATGTGTAAAAAGAGGAATCTGTTCGCTGTAAGGTGTAAAAGGGTCTCTACCTGGTGTAGTGGTGCTACTGTGCGGCGTAATTTGAAGAATGGAGACTACTGTGCACCGTTTTAGGAATTGGTATTATTTTGTGGCCCCACCCCTTCCACGCGAAGCCACGCCACTATGTATTTTTGCGCGCGCCTACGGCGCGCACTGCCTCTGTTTTGCATGCAGGGGTGGGGCTCCGATGCCGTTTCTTGCACACAGTGCTAAAATGTCTAGTTACGGCACTGTTGCTAGGTATCCATTTCTCTGGCCCTGAGCAGGTCCCCCTCAGCAGATCCTCTCAAGGGGTGAGGGGGTGGACTTGGATGGGGGGGGGCAAAGAATTTTGTCGCACCTGGGCCCACCGCTTGCTAGTTCCGCCACTGCCTCCTACTATATAATAGAGATGAGCGCCTGAAATTTTTCGGGTTTTGTGTTTTGGTTTTGGGTTCGGTTCCGCGGCCGTGTTTTGGGTTCGAACGCGTTTTGGCAAAACCTCACCGAATTTTTTTTGTCGGATTCGGGTGTGTTTTGGATTCGGGTGTTTTTTTCCAAAAACACTAAAAAACAGCTTAAATCATAGAATTTGGGGGTCATTTTGATCCCAAAGTATTATTAACCTCAAAAACCATAATTTACACTCATTTTCAGTCTATTCTGAATACCTCACACCTCACAATATTATTTTTAGTCCTAAAATTTGCACCGAGGTCGCTGTGTGAGTAAGATAAGCGACCCTAGTGGCCGACACAAACACCGGGCCCATCTAGGAGTGGCACTGCAGTGTCACGCAGGATGTCCCTTCCAAAAAACCCTCCCCAAACAGCACATGACGCAAAGAAAAAAAGAGGCGCAATGAGGTAGCTGTGTGAGTAAGATTAGCGACCCTAGTGGCCGACACAAACACCGGGCCCATCTAGGAGTGGCACTGCAGTGTCACGCAGGATGGCCCTTCCAAAAAACCCTCCCCAAACAGCACATGACGCAAAGAAAAAAAGAGGCGCAATGAGGTAGCTGTGTGAGTAAGATTAGCGACCCTAGTGGCCGACACAAACACCGGGCCCATCTAGGAGTGGCACTGCAGTGTCACGCAGGATGTCCCTTCCAAAAAACCCTCCCCAAACAGCACATGACGCAAAGAAAAAAAGAGGCGCAATGAGGTAGCTGACTGTGTGAGTAAGATTAGCGACCCTAGTGGCCGTCACAAACACCGGGCCCATCTAGGAGTGGCACTGCAGTGTCACGCAGGATGTCCCTTCCAAAAAAACCCTCCCCAATCAGCACATGATGCAAAGAAAAAGAAAAGAAAAAAGAGGTGCAAGATGGAATTGTCCTTGGGCCCTCCCACCCACCCTTATGTTGTATAAACAAAACAGGACATGCACACTTTAACCAACCCATCATTTCAGTGACAGGGTCTGCCACACGACTGTGACTGATATGACGGGTTGGTTTGGACCCCCCCCCAAAAAAGAAGCAATTAATCTCTCCTTGCACAAACTGGCTCTACAGAGGCAAGATGTCCACCTCATCTTCACCCTCCGATATATCACTGTGTACATCCCCCTCCTCACAGATTATCAATTCGTCCCCACTGGAATCCACCATCTCAGCTCCCTGTGTACTTTGTGGAGGCAATTGCTGCTGGTCAATGTCTCCGCGGAGGAATTGATTATAATTCATTTTAATGAACATCATCTTCTCCACATTTTCTGGATGTAACCTCGTACGCCGATTGCTGACAAGGTGAGCGGCGGCACTAAACACTCTTTCGGAGTACACACTTGTGGGAGGGCAACTTAGGTAGAATAAAGCCAGTTTGTGCAAGGGCCTCCAAATTGCCTCTTTTTCCTGCCAGTATAAGTACGGACTGTGTGACGTGCCTACTTGGATGCGGTCACTCATATAATCCTCCACCATTCTATCAATGTTGAGAGAATCATATGCAGTGACAGTAGACGACATGTCCGTAATCGTTGTCAGGTCCTTCAGTCCGGACCAGATGTCAGCATCAGCAGTCGCTCCAGACTGCCCTGCATCACCGCCAGCGGGTGGGCTCGGAATTCTGAGCCTTTTCCTCGCACCCCCAGTTGCGGGAGAATGTGAAGGAGGAGATGTTGACAGGTCGCGTTCCGCTTGACTTGACAATTTTGTCACCAGCAGGTCTTTCAACCCCAGCAGACCTGTGTCTGCCGGAAAGAGAGATCCAAGGTAGGCTTTAAATCTAGGATCGAGCACGGTGGCCAAAATGTAGTGCTCTGATTTCAACAGATTGACCACCCGTGAATCCTTGTTAAGCGAATTAAGGGCTGCATCCACAAGTCCCACATGCCTAGCGGAATCGCTCCCTTTTAGCTCCTTCTTCAATGCCTCCAGCTTCTTCTGCAAAAGCCTGATGAGGGGAATGACCTGACTCAGGCTGGCAGTGTCTGAACTGACTTCACGTGTGGCAAGTTCAAAGGGCATCAGAACCTTGCACAACGTTGAAATCATTCTCCACTGCACTTGAGACAGGTGCATTCCATCTCCTATATCGTGCTCAATTGTATAGGCTTGAATGGCCTTTTGCTGCTCCTCCAACCTCTGAAGCATATAGAGGGTTGAATTCCACCTCGTTACCACTTCTTGCTTCAGATGATGGCAGGGCAGGTTCAGTAGTTTTTGGTGGTGCTCCAGTCTTCTGTACGTGGTGCCTGTACGCCGAAAGTGTCCCGCAATTTTTCTGGCCACCGACAGCATCTCTTGCACGCCCCTGTCGTTTTTTAAAAAATTCTGCACCACCAAATTCAAGGTATGTGCAAAACATGGGACGTGCTGGAATTTGCCCATATTTAATGCACACACAATATTGCTGGCGTTGTCCGATGCCACAAATCCACAGGAGAGTCCAATTGGGGTAAGCCATTCCGCGATGATCTTCCTCAGTTGCCGTAAGAGGTTTTCAGCTGTGTGCGTATTCTGGAAAGCGGTGATACAAAGCGTAGCCTGCCTAGGAAAGAGTTGGCGTTTGCGAGATGCTGCTACTGGTGCCGCCGCTGCTGTTCTTGCGGCGGGAGTCCATACATCTACCCAGTGGGCTGTCACAGTCATATAGTCCTGACCCTGCCCTGCTCCACTTGTCCACATGTCCGTGGTTAAGTGGACATTGGGTACAACTGCATTTTTTAGGAGACTGGTGAGTCTTTTTCTGACGTCCGTGTACATTCTCGGTATCGCCTGCCTAGAGAAGTGGAACCTAGATGGTATTTGGTAACGGGGGCACACTGCCTCAATAAATTGTCTAGTTCCCTGTGAACTAACGGCGGATACCGGACGCACGTCTAACACCAACATAGTTGTCAAGGACTCAGTTATCCGCTTTGCAGTAGGATGACTGCTGTGATATTTCATCTTCCTCGCAAAGGACTGTTGAACAGTCAATTGCTTACTGGAAGTAGTACAAGTGGGCTTACGACTTCCCCTCTGGGATGACCATCGACTCCCAGCGGCAACAACAGCAGCGCCAGCAGCAGTAGGCGTTACACGCAAGGATGCATCGGAGGAATCCCAGGCAGGAGAGGACTCGTCAGACTTGCCAGTGACATGGCCTGCAGGACTATTGGCATTCCTGGGGAAGGAGGAAATTGACACTGAGGGAGTTGGTGGGGTGGTTTGCGTGAGCTTGGTTACAAGAGGAAGGGATTTACTGGTCAGTGGACTGCTTCCGCTGTCACCCAAAGTTTTTGAACTTGTCACTGACTTATTATGAATGCGCTGCAGGTGACGTATAAGGGAGGATGTTCCGAGGTGGTTAACGTCCTTACCCCTACTTATTACAGCTTGACAAAGGGAACACACGGCTTGACACCTGTTGTCCGCATTTCTGGTGAAATACCTCCACACCGAAGAGCTGATTTTTTTGGTATTTTCACCTGGCATGTCAACGGCCATATTCCTCCCACGGACAACAGGTGTCTCCCCGGGTGCCTGACTTAAACAAACCACCTCACCATCAGAATCCTCCTGGTCAATTTCCTCCCCAGCGCCAGCAACACCCATATCCTCCTCATCCTGGTGTACTTCAACACTGACATCTTCAATCTGACTATCAGGAACTGGACTGCGGGCAGGGCCGGCGCCACCACTAGGCAGCTTTAGGCATCTGCCTATGGGCGGCAGCGCTGGAAGGGCGGCACTGACTGTAACTATAGAAAAAAAAAAAAAAGTGACCGCGTTCCTCCTCACTCCCCCCCAGGCCCGGCGCTACCCGCTCAGCTGACCTGGGGAGGCGCTCTCCCTGCTCTGCTGTGGTACATTACTGCTGCCGCTGCATCTGTGATACTGACAGTGTGATACTGGCAACGGCGCCGGCAGCATAACTAAGACGCAGGTCCTCCTCGGCACTGACTAGGGAGGCGGGAGGGCCGCCCACTGATGTTTCCAGCCAATAGTAGCAGGGGGCAGCGGCTGTAGAAACATTGACACTGTGCAGTTTAAGCAGAGCCTACAGAGGGAACACACTGCCCAGACACCGCTCTCACAGAGACCCCGGTCCGTGCTGCAGCTGTGTCATTCAGGCTGTGCTTACAGTCAGTGTCCCGATGTCAGTCACACTGTCTGTTTTACCGAGGCCACGCCCCTTCTCCCGCGAGACTCCGCCCCTTCCAACCGAGGCTCCACCCCTTCCCTCCGTTAACCTATCGCTAGCCTCCTCTCCTGGAGGCTCCACTCCCTCCATGTCACTATCACTGATCCCTCTCCTCCCCAAGTCCCTTCCTCCTCCTCTCCTCCACCCATGGGCTGCTTCCAAGTTCCATCCTTCTGAGAGTGCAGACTCAGAAACCAAAGAGCCTTCTTCTTCCAGCTGAGCAAGTATATGGTGTGTGTGTGTGTGTGTGAGTGTGTGTGAGTGTGTATGGTGTGTGTGTGTGTGTGTGTGTGTGTGTGTGTGTGTGTGTGTGTGTGTGTGGGGGGGTTGTCTATTAATACAACTTGTAGTTGGATATGATGTGTACATTAAATTTTGGGTTTTTAGGTTTTAGGGTGTATTTGGAGCCAACACTACCCACTCAGCAGAGTATACAAAGCGCGGAGGCGCATGGCTGGATATGCGCTCTACCCACTCTGCTATGTCAAACTGTATGATTGCAGTGGCACCGGCAGTGTGAAACAGCTCTTCTAGCGTCAGCTCCCTCCTCTCTCCTCCCCCCTCCTTCCCACTACCTGCACCTGAATAATGGCAGCCACGCCGGCAGCATGTAGCGTCAGCTATTCCCTCCCTCCTCTCTCCTCCAACCCCTCCCCACTCCCTGCACCTGTATGATGGCAGCCGCACCGGAAGCGTGTAGCGTCGGCTCCCTTCCTCCCTCCTCTCTCCTCCCACTCCTCCCCGCTGCCTGCACCTGTATGATGGCAGCCGCACCGGAAGCGTGTAGAGTCGGCTCCCTTCCTCCCTCCTCTCTCCTCCCACTCCTCCCCGCTGCCTGCACCTGTATGATGGCAGCCGCACCGGAAGCGTGTAGCGTCGGCTCCCTTCCTCCCTCCTCTCTCCTCCCACTCCTCCCCGCTGCCTGCACCTGTATGATGGCAGCCGCACCGGAAGCGTGAAGCAGCAGCTACCTCACTCCCTCCTCTCTCCTCCCACTCCTCCCCGCTGCCTGCACCTGTATGATGGCAGCCGCACCGGAAGCGTGTAGCGTCGGCTCCCTTCCTCCCTCCTCTCTCCTCCCACTCCTCCCCGCTGCCTGCACCTGTATGATGGCAGCCGCACCGGAAGCGTGTAGCGTCGGCTCCCTTCCTCTCTCCTCCCACTCCTCCCCACTCCCTGCACCTGTATGATGGCAGCCGCACCGGAAGCGTGTAGCGTCGGCTCCCTTCCTCCCTCCTCTCTCCTCCCACTCCTCCCCACTCCCTGCACCTGTATGATGGCAGCCGCACCGGAAGCGTGAAGCAGCAGCTACCTCACTCCCTCCTCTCTCCTCCCACTCCTCCCCGCTGCCTGCACCTGTATGATGGCAGCCGCACCGGAAGCGTGTAGCGTCGGCTCCCTTCCTCCCTCCTCTCTCCTCCCACTCCTCCCCGCTGCCTGTACCTGTATGATGGCAGCCGCATTGGCAGCGTGAAGCAGCTCTTCAGTCACCAGACTACCCGACACTGCTCTCCCGTGTAATGCTGGGCATACACGCTAGAATTATTAGATAATTGCAACCAAAAATATTGATCGGTCAAGCATGCTGGATCATCCAGCATGTCCCTCTGATGCAATATTTTCTAAGTGTCTGATCGGCCGAATTGGCAGTGTATGCCCTACTGTGGCCGACCGATGGATATTTCCCCTGTTCATTCACATGGGAAATGTATCCTTGCTGGGGGATAGATCACGGATATCACATGACATCCACTGTGAGAGATCTCACAGTGTATGTGCCAGATATCAGCAGGGTCAGATAAAATGCCTGACAATCATTTTATCTGCCCGTGTATGCCCAGCATAAGGACCACACTCCCCCCTCTCTCTCCTCCCCTCCCCTCCTGTGGACATATATGTAAGGGGCACTACTGCTGTGGACATTATGTGGGGCAATACTACTGTGAGCGTTATGTGTAAGGGACACTACTACTATGGGCATTATGTATGACACTACTACTGTGTGACTTATGTGTAAGGGGCACTACTTTTGTGGGCATTGTGTATAAGGGGCACTACTGTGTTGCGTGACATGTACAAGGGGTACTGCTAAAGGACATTACTGTGACATAACGTGAATATGGGGCACTACTGTGCGTCGTAACATGAATAAGGGACATTACTATGTGGTGTAATATGAATCAGGAGCACTATGTGCAGTGTAATGTGAATAAGATTGTCTAAATGTGTGGCGTAATTTGACTTGGGGGTTCTGTTGTGTGGCCACGTCTCCCTTCCTTGTGAGTTCACACTCCTTTTCTGTGGCGCGAGCCTTTGGCGTGCACGGTCCCTTTATTATGTATGGGTGGGAGGGCGCAAATTTATTGCTTGCAGTGGGGTACCGAACACCCTTACACCGGCCCTGCCCCCCCTCCATCCTATCCCGATGACCACGTAAAAGACCTGCTTTCTCCAAAGGGTCCTGAAACCGTTCAAAGAGGCCACGGAGCTGCTGCAGCCAGAGGAGGAGAACGGACCTTCACCCGGGGGCCGGGGCGAAGATATATGTCACCAACTACACGCGGATCCATTGCTTGAGCTGCTTCCCGCACCGGCACACCCCCTTCCATGCGCATGTCCCCGCCTCGGATGTCAGCCCGGCGGAGAACGGTGAGTAGCAGCACAATGCAGCCAGGGAGCTGCGGGCAGTGGCGGCGGGTTACATGCTGGTATCACCGCACAATCATTCCCTGGCAAAGTCCGGCGTCTGCTCTCCCTGTCCCTGTGCAGCCAGGAGTGTGAGCAGCGACCGGCGTGTGGACCTGCCTTAATGTCACACAGCATCACTCTACCCTGTGTTTTATATATATATATATATATATATATATATATATATATATACACATATACAGTGGTCGAAGTGGGGTGGTATACGGCGGTATAGTATACCGCCACTTCTTCCACTGACCCGGAAATGAGGAACTGAAAGTGCAGCAGGAGGCAAGGGAAGTGCTCCCCGTCCCTGCGTGTCGGCCAGCGGCTGTGTAGAGCGCTGTACTAGCTCGCAGCCGGCCACCGCTCACCGCTGCCAGCCGCCCGCCGCTCTCCGCCGCCAGCAGCTCACCGCTGACGGCCACCAGCAACAAATGAGGTAATGCTCCCCTGCTGTCACCTCTCTCCCTGTCGTTACCGTCCCTGTCCCTACTGTCACTCTCTCTCTCCCTGCTGTCACTGTCGTTACACTCTCCCTGTCGTCTCTCCCTGTCGTCTCTGGCTGTCCCTGTCGTCACTCTGGCTGTCCCTGCTGTCACAATTTCATCTCACTCAGAGGGGTCGATTCTATTCGGCAACTAAAGAATAGCGCCGGGAATTAGCTCCCGACGCTATTCAATTCTGCTACTAGTTGCCCGCAATTGTCGGGAATTCTTCTCTCATCCCCGGGGGATGAGAGAAGAAACCCGACAAAAGTGCTGCCTCGCGGCCGGCGCGAGGCTGATTCTGTCGGGAATCAGCCTCGCGCCGGGTAGTTAAGTCGGAGAATGCCCGTTCTCCCGACAAAACTACCTGTTAAGTCGGCGAGAACGGGACATCGCCGACTTAACTTTAGCTGATTTGAATAGCGTCGGGAGCTAATTCCCGGCGCTATTCATAAGTTGCCGAATTGAATCGACCCCAATGTGCTATAATGTGAATTTCGGCTCATTCCTTTTGCTACAATGTGAGTTTTGGCTCATTCAGTGTGCTATAATATGAATTTCGGCTCATTTAGTGTGCTATAATGTGAATTTCGGATCATTCAGTGTGCTATAATGTGAATTTCGGCTCATTCAGTGTGCTACAATGTGAATTTCGGCTCACTCAGTGTGCTACAATGTGAATTTCGGCTCATCCAGTGTGCTACAATGTGAATTTCGGTTCATTCAGTGGGCTATAATGTGAATTTCGGCTCATTCAGTGTGCTATAATGTGAATTTTGGCTCGTACCGTGTGCATTAATGTGAATTTCGGCTCATTTAGTGTCCTATAATGTGAATTTTGGCTCATCCAGTGTGCTATAATGTGAATTTCGGCTCATTCAGTGTGCTATAATGTGAATGTCTGCTCATTCAGTGTGCTACAATGTGAATTTTGGCTCATCCAGTGTGCTATAATGTGAATTTCGGGTCATTCAGTGTGCTATAATGTGAATGTCGGCTCATTCAGTGTGCTACAATGTGAATTTCGGCTCATTCAGTGTGCTATAATGTGAATTTCGGCTCATTGAGTGTGCTACAATGTGAATTTCCCACTGGGGAGGGTTAAGATTAGGAAGGGGAGGGGGGGGGGGGGGGAGTGGTGGAAGATTAGGGATCAGGGTTAGATTACATAATTAGCAAGTGTTGGAATTTTAATCTTCGGGATGCCACTGACCGTATTCTGACAGCCGGCATCCCGAGCGCCAGGATGTAATATATTTTATATAGTTATATATATATATGCACCTCTCCCTAATAATAACACCTAACCTTAACCCACACTGATAAATCAACCCTTATTTCCTATTCCTAATACCGTAACCCCAATATCCAAACCAAAACCAATAGATTATGAGGTGGTTACCTGGGGGGGGCTGCTGACTGTTTGCCTAGGGTGCAGAGAAACCTTGCACCGGCCCTGACTGCGGGTGCTCCTTCCAGCACTTGCAGGGGGCGTGCAAATGGTGGAAGGCGCATGCTCTTCACGTCCAGTGTTGGGAAGGTCAGGCATCGCAACCGACACAATTGGACTCTCCTTGTGGATTTGGGATTTCAAAGAACGCACAGTTCTTTGCGGTGCTTTTGCCAGCTTGAGTCTTTTCAGTTTTCTAGCGAGAGGCTGAGTGCTTCCATCCTCATGTGAAGCTGAACCACTAGCCATGAACATAGGCCAGGGCCTCAGCCGTTCCTTGCCACTCCGTGTGGTAAATGGCATATTGGCAAGTTTACGCTTCTCCTCCGACAATTTTATTTTAGGTTTTGGAGTCCTTTTTTTACTGATATTTGGTGTTTTGGTTTTGACATGCTCTGTACTATGCCATTGGGCATCGGCCTTGGCAGACGACGTTGCTGGCATTTCATCGTCTCGGCCATGACTAGTGGCAGCAGCTTCAGCACGAGGTGGAAGTGGATCTTGATCTTTCCCTAATTTTGGAACCTCAACATTTTTGTTCTCCATATTTTAATAGGCACAACTAAAAGGCACCTCAGGTAAACAATGGAGATGGATGGATTGGATACTAGTATACAATTATGGACGGGCTGCCGAGTGCCGACACAGAGGTAGCCACAGCCGTGAACTACCGCACTGTACTGTGTCTGCTGCTAATATATAGACTGGTTGATAAAGAGATAGTATACTCGTAACTAGTATGTATGTATAAAGAAAGAAAAAAAAACCACGGTTAGGTCACTGGTATATACAATTATGGACGGGCTGCCGAGTGCCGACACAGAGGTAGCCACAGCCGTGAACTACCGCACTGTACTGTGTCTGCTGCTAATATATAGACTGGTTGATAAAGAGATAGTATACTCGTAACTAGTATGTATGTATAAAGAAAGAAAAAAAAACCACGGTTAGGTCACTGGTATATACAATTATGGACGGGCTGCCGAGTGCCGACACAGAGGTAGCCACAGCCGTGAACTACCGCACTGTACTGTGTCTGCTGCTAATATATAGACTGGTTGATAAAGAGATAGTATACTCGTAACTAGTATGTATGTATAAAGAAAGAAAAAAAAACCACGGTTAGGTGGTATATACAATTATGGACGGGCTGCCGAGTGCCGACACAGAGGTAGCCACAGCCGTGAACTACCGCACTGTACTGTGTCTGCTGCTAATATATAGACTGGTTGATAAAGAGATAGTATACTCGTAACTAGTATGTATGTATAAAGAAAGAAAAAAAAACCACGGTTAGGTGGTATATACAATTATGGACGGGCTGCCGAGTGCCGACACAGAGGTAGCCACAGCCGTGAACTACCGCACTGTACTGTGTCTGCTGCTAATATATAGACTGGTTGATAAAGAGATAGTATACTCGTAACTAGTATGTATGTATAAAGAAAGAAAAAAAAACCACGGTTAGGTCACTGGTATATACAATTATGGACGGGCTGCCGAGTGCCGACACAGAGGTAGCCACAGCCGTGAACTACCGCACTGTACTGTGTCTGCTGCTAATATATAGACTGGTTGATAAAGAGATAGTATACTCGTAACTAGTATGTATGTATAAAGAAAGAAAAAAAAACCACGGTTAGGTGGTATATACAATTATGGACGGGCTGCCGAGTGCCGACACAGAGGTAGCCACAGCCGTGAACTACCGCACTGTACTGTGTCTGCTGCTAATATATAGACTGGTTGATAAAGAGATAGTATACTCGTAACTAGTATGTATGTATAAAGAAAGAAAAAAAAAACCACGGTTAGGTGGTATATACAATTATGGACGGGCTGCCGAGTGCCGACACAGAGGTAGCCACAGCCGTGAACTACCGCACTGTACTGTGTCTGCTGCTAATATATAGACTGGTTGATAAAGAGATAGTATACTCGTAACTAGTATGTATGTATAAAGAAAGAAAAAAAAACCACGGTTAGGTCACTGGTATATACAATTATGGACGGGCTGCCGAGTGCCGACACAGAGGTAGCCACAGCCGTGAACTACCGCACTGTACTGTGTCTGCTGCTAATATATAGACTGGTTGATAAAGAGATAGTATACTCGTAACTAGTATGTATGTATAAAGAAAGAAAAAAAAACCACGGTTAGGTGGTATATACAATTATGGACGGGCTGCCGAGTGCCGACACAGAGGTAGCCACAGCCGTGAACTACCGCACTGTACTGTGTCTGCTGCTAATATATAGACTGGTTGATAAAGAGATAGTATACTCGTAACTAGTATGTATGTATAAAGAAAGAAAAAAAAACCACGGTTAGGTGGTATATACAATTATGGACGGGCTGCCGAGTGCCGACACAGAGGTAGCCACAGCCGTGAACTACCGCACTGTACTGTGTCTGCTGCTAATATATAGACTGGTTGATAAAGAGATAGTATACTCGTAACTAGTATGTATGTATAAAGAAAGAAAAAAAAACCACGGTTAGGTCACTGGTATATACAATTATGGACGGGCTGCCGAGTGCCGACACAGAGGTAGCCACAGCCGTGAACTACCGCACTGTACTGTGTCTGCTGCTAATATATAGACTGGTTGATAAAGAGATAGTATACTCGTAACTAGTATGTATGTATAAAGAAAGAAAAAAAAACCACGGTTAGGTCACTGGTATATACAATTATGGACGGGCTGCCGAGTGCCGACACAGAGGTAGCCACAGCCGTGAACTACCGCACTGTACTGTGTCTGCTGCTAATATATAGACTGGTTGATAAAGAGATAGTATACTCGTAACTAGTATGTATGTATAAAGAAAGAAAAAAAAACCACGGTTAGGTGGTATATACAATTATGGACGGGCTGCCGAGTGCCGACACAGAGGTAGCCACAGCCGTGAACTACCGCACTGTACTGTGTCTGCTGCTAATATATAGACTGGTTGATAAAGAGATAGTATACTCGTAACTAGTATGTATGTATAAAGAAAGAAAAAAAAACCACGGTTAGGTCACTGGTATATACAATTATGGACGGGCTGCCGAGTGCCGACACAGAGGTAGCCACAGCCGTGAACTACCGCACTGTACTGTGTCTGCTGCTAATATATAGACTGGTTGATAAAGAGATAGTATACTCGTAACTAGTATGTATGTATAAAGAAAGAAAAAAAAACCACGGTTAGGTCACTGGTATATACAATTATGGACGGGCTGCCGAGTGCCGACACAGAGGTAGCCACAGCCGTGAACTACCGCACTGTACTGTGTCTGCTGCTAATATATAGACTGGTTGATAAAGAGATAGTATACTCGTAACTAGTATGTATGTATAAAGAAAGAAAAAAAAACCACGGTTAGGTGGTATATACAATTATGGACGGGCTGCCGAGTGCCGACACAGAGGTAGCCACAGCCGTGAACTACCGCACTGTACTGTGTCTGCTGCTAATATAGACTGGTTGATAAAGAGATAGTATACTACTAATATTATATACTGGTGGTCAGGTCACTGGTCACTAGTCACACTGGCAGTGGCACTCCTGCAGCAAAAGTGTGCACTGTTTAATTTTAATATAATATTATGTACTCCTGGCTCCTGCTATAACCTATAACTGGCACTGCAGTAGTGCTCCCCTGTCTCCCCCACAATTATAAGCTGTGTGAGCTGAGCAGTCAGACAGATATATATAATATTATATATAGATAATAGATGATGCAGCACACTGGCCTGAGCCTGAGCAGTGCACACAGATATGGTATGTGACTGAGTCACTGTGTGCTGTGTATCGCTTTTTTCAGGCAGAGAACGGATTATAAATAAAAGTGGTGGTCACTGGTCACTATCAGCAAAACTCTGTACTGTACACTACTGAGTACTCCTAATGCTCCCCAAAATTAGTAAATCAAGTGTCTCTCTAATCTATTCTAATTCTAAACGGAGAGGACGCCAGCCACGTCCTCTCCCTATCAATCTCAATGCACGTGTGAAAATGGCGGCGACGCGCGGCTCCTTATATAGAATCCGAGCCTCGCGAGAATCCGACAGCGTCATGATGACGTTCGGGCGCGCTCGGGTTAACCGAGCAAGGCGGGAAGATCCGAGTCGCTCGGACCCGTGAAAAAAAACATGAAGTTCTGGCGGGTTCGGATTCAGAGAATCCGAACCCGCTCATCTCTACTATATAATACTGGTGGTTCCCAGTCCCCACAATAAAGCACACTGAGCACAGATATGGAGCGTTTTTCAGGCAGAGAACGTAGATATTTTCAGCACACTGAGCACAGATATTTGCAGCACACTGAGCACAGATATTTGCAGCACACTGAACACAGAAACTGAGAGAACGCTGCACGTCCTCTCCCTATCATCTCCAATGCACGAGTGAAAATGGCGGCGACGCGCAGCTCCTTATATAGAATACGAATCTCGCGAGAATCCGACAGCGGGATGATGACGTTCGGGCGCGCTCGGGTTAACCGAGCAAGGCGGGAAGATTCGAATCTGCCTCGGAACCGTGTAAAATGGGTGAAGTTCGGGGGGGTTCGTATTCCGAGGAACCGAACCCGCTCATCACTAGTATAAATCCAAGGGGGTAGGGCTGTTGTGGTGGTGTCGGTAGCGACGGACGGCAGCGCAAGCCCAGCAGGACATCTAGGTAATTTCTTTAAAAAGAACTTTAAAAAAAAACTGCTTAAAATAAACGTGTGACCTGAAAAAGTGATTTTCTGTTCATTTGTTATGCAGCTATTAAATTGCTATAAAATAAACTATGTGTAATTAGGCTCATTACCCATTTAGGCTTTAGAAAAATAAAGTGAAAAAGCTTATGTAATGATTACCATCAGCAGGGCCGAAACTAGGATTTCCATCACCCGGGGCAAGGCAGTAATTCCTTCCCCCAGCCCCCCCACAAACCCCCCCCCCCCAAAAAAAAAACCGCTATCAGACTAAAATAACCAGATTGTCAAAAGTTTTGAAAAAAGGGGACACTACTGGCAAATATTCCCCTATGTGCCTCAAATGCCCTATGCGTCACATGCCCCGCCAGCGTGTTCAACTACATGCTCCTCTGTGTGTCCCCATACATTGCACTATATCGTAATACTTCATTACTGCACTAAATTCCCCTATCCACTGCACTACATCACTACACTACATGCCCCTATGCACTGTACTACATAGTACCCTATATGCTACACTACATCACTACACTACATCCCCTTATATGCTACACCACATAAGTGCACTACATGCCCCTATATACTGCAATACATTACTACACTACATACCCTATATGGTACACTACATCACTGCACTACACCCCCTATAAGCTACACCAAATCCCCCCATCTGTGAGGCAAAGCAGAGGTTGATTCTGCTAACTGGGAGCACAGCGGGCTTCTATAGCTGCACCACACACTAGTCGCAGCACTGCATGGCAAAGAAGAGAGTTTAAGACAGTAGCCGACATAGGAGAGATCCCTTGTACTGAAGCTGACCCACACAGTGTCGGAGCCAGCTGCAGGCAGACAGGTGGGTCAGATACATTGCCCTGGGACCTGTCTGCTGTCACTGGAGCAGCACAGCACTGCCGGTAAAAAAAAACCCTGCTCCTCTGTAACTCCTTGGCACCCCCTCAAATCCTGCACCCGGGGCGCATGCCCCCTTAGCCCTCCCCTAGTTACGGCCCTGCCATCAGCCTCCACATGAGAGGAATCCTGCAAATCATGTAAATCAGTACTCTTAATAAAAAGAGCTGTTAATGCAATTATATGTAAGATTGCATGCTGTGGCACAATGCATGGATGACATATAGGGGGTAATTCAGACCGGATCGTAGCAGCAAATTCGTTAGCAGTTAGGCAAAACCATGGAGGTCATTCTGAGTTGATCGCACGTAGCTACTTTTTGCAGCCCGTGCGATCAACTATACTCCGCCTATGGGGGTGGGTTTTTTCCCATAGCAAGGCTGCGTTCGCTTGTGCACCCCTGTTATGGGAAAAAATGTGTGCAGTTTCTAAGTAGATCTAGACATACTTACGAGCTGCAACGTTTTCAGCCTGTTCGGTCCTGGCTCTGACGTCAAGCACCCGCCCAGGACACGCCTGCATTTCTTCAAAAACGCCTGCATTTTTCTTACCACTCCCAGAAAACGGGTCCGAACGCTGTGTTGCCGCCCAGGAACGCCCACTGCCTGTCTATCTTAAAGCGATCGCTGCTGCGATCGCTATCTTCCTACACTTTGTCGTTGCCGTCGCCGGGCAACAACGCGCGTGCACATTACAGCCCCCACGCATGCGCAGTAGTGACCCGGTTGCAGCTGTGCGAGCGAAAGCACGCTGCGATCGGGTCGGAATGATCCCCCCATGTGCACTGCAGGTGTGGCAGATATAACATTTGCAGAGAGAGTTAGATTTGGGTGGGTTATATTCAGGGCCAGATTAACAATGTTGCGGATGGAGCTCCAGCTCCAGGCCTACACATAAATATAGGCCCATCATCATGGCAGCATGATGATCACTAGCCACCACCTGTACACATGGTCTGCCACAAAACATAACTAATAGGCTGGCATTTCTATCTTTCTCTTAAATTATGCAATTTTTTATATTTTTACATATTTAGGGTGACATTGGAGCTGATAGTGTAGAGGGTGTATATGCCCATATGGCTTTTGCCACACCCACACAGCACTCCCCTGTTTTCTCAATAGGCCCTTGAATATTTTCAGCTCCAGGCCCATGCGGCCCTTAATCCGGCCCTGGTTATTTTGTTTCTGTGCAGGGTAAATACTGGCTGCTTTTTTTTTTACACTGCAATTTAGATTTCAGTTTGAACACGCCCCACCCAAATCTAACGCTCTCTGCACATGTTACATCTGCCCTATAGGCGGAGGAGTGATGTAGATTGCCATTGCCGGTATTCACAGGCTCAACCACAGCCGCTGAGGCTTCTGCCAGGCCTCCTCTATTGAAAAAGCTGAAAAACATAAGGTGTACTCCTGGTGCGATGCGGTCACCATTCCGCCAGTCATGTGACCGCCGCCAGAACACCGATACCCCTCGGAATCCTGGCACGGAACGCTGACATCCTGAATGTATTGGGGTGACGGTTAGGGTTAGGGCCCAGGGAGGATAGCCCACTATCTGAGCTCTAGCCGCCACCCCAGGCGGGTTAAGGCAGGGGGCAGGGGAGGGGTAAATTAATGACCCTGTCGGCATTCTAATTTTCAGGATGCCGGTGTCAGTCATGTGACTGCCAGCATCCCGAACACCGGGCTCCCGTATTACACCCGTACCGTTACCCCTTCTTCCCCTGACCCATTGGGATCTACAGCAGAACACGTACAGCCTGAACCAGACATCTGGATTGCGGTTGCTGATATGGACTACAGAACTGTGCATTACATCTGTGGCGGCTTGGAGGAAATAGATTGCCCTTGCCCCAGTTCTCTAAGGGATCCTATCATCTGTGCGTGACCAATCTCCGCTAATTAATTACCCTCATGACGAGCACGAATGGTAAATATAATAGCACTGGACTCTCCAAGAAGTTGACGCAATTATTGATCGGAGGTTACCATAGGAACAGGCGCAATGACTGTGTACTGCTGACCCATAAACTGATGAGACATTGGAGTTTAGAGGAAGGGGTGTATCAGCATAAATGTATCATTGTCTCTAGTATTATATATATGCTATTTCTTTTTATAGTTATATTTCATCCATATGTTTACATTGAATAAGGGTGTATATTCATCTATTCCATCTGGTTATATGATCATTTGCACACATACAGTAAGCACTGTTTTCATTTCTCCAGTTCAGTGATTTGCCCTGTTGGGGACTGACTATCGCCGTTGATAAATAGCTGCTTTGGAAAATAAGCCCAGCGTAGCGGCTGGATAGAAATAATAATTATTTCCCATTTTCTGCACTCCTCATTCAGTAAGAGCAAAGCATCATGGTCATGACATCACAGGGGTGTGGTTATGTCACCCTGCACTCACAGGCCCTTGCAGAGGCCCAGGTAATCCGCATACATCCCCCCGCCCCACCCCTTGGTATGCGTTCAGGATCCCGGCTGTCGGGATCACCGGCATCTTGAAGAGATCAGGAACCCGACAACTACTGTATATCCCGACAGTCAGGATCCCGAAGGTAAGTATGAACCGCCGGGTTAGGTTTAGCGTGCGGGAGGTGGGGTTAGGTTTGGGCACATTTCAGGGGGGTTAGGCTGCAGAGAGGGAGGGGGGTGTTAGGGTTAGGCACCACCGTGGGACTTTTAGGGTTAGGCACTAAGGGGGGAGGGTTAGGTTTAGGCTGCAGGAAAGGGGGGGCTAGGTTTAGGCACCATCAGGGGGAGGTTAGGGTTAGGCACCAATATGGGAGGTTAGGGCTATGCTGCAGACAAGGAGGGTTAAGGTTAGCGGGTAGGGAAGGTTGGTTCGGGTACAATGCGCACCCTTGTTGGTATTGTCGCAATTGACCGTTGGCATCCCAACCGCCGGCTTTTCGTACTGAACCCCTCCCCACCTCTCGGTGCTTCTAGTCCCAATGGCACATTGCTTCCACATCACATGTACTCAGATGACTCTATCTCAATTCTATGAAATAAGAGAGCATAACTCATTGTTTTTGAGGAATCATTCCATTGATTTTGAGGTGTGCCAGCAATCAAGCCTGATAATCATTTTAAATCTTTTTTTTTATTGGAACATTCCAGAAAAAGAATAATGGAGCATCAAGTATATATTATGCAAAGAAATCAGTTCGGGTCCAAGTCCTTGCTGCAATCAACATACAGTAATGTACTCCAAATACAGTAGCACTCATGATACCTGATGATTGGAATGTCAGCTAGAGAGCTGATGGCCAGTCTACTAGTTCTGTGAGATCTGTCAAACCATCCACAGCAATCAGCTATCAGGTCATGGGCTGGGACAAGTCTCTGATCACCTCCACTTTCTCTGGTTCCAGCATAATTCATCTTTGTTTTATATGTTTCCCAAGGTACTGACCTGAAATCTCTAGATGACATTTGTCTGACCCGATATTTAGCTTTGTCAACTGGATCTTCTTTAGCAGCTTTTCCACTTATTGCCATCACTACCCTGGGTCTTACCACAGCTGGCTATGTCATCTGTGGGATCTGAGTGAACTTGCCCAGCCATTCCAGAAGATTTTTCTTGGAAATAGACAGTGACATTTTAGTTCTATGGCCCAATGGCAAGACCCAAAACTTGTACAAACTTAATAAGATGATTAGGACCAAAAGTTTAATCCGTCAATATCTGTCTCTGAGTCTTTTTCTAAACCAATCACCCAGTCCATTAGATTGTTGGTAGTAAGGTGTGGTTTGGACCTGATCACCCTTCAGAGGCACTGGGCTAATTTACTTGTTATCTATATATGCTGATAAATTAGGATCTCACTGAGAAACCCATCAATACCAGGCACTCAAACAGGTTGTCCCCTACCTCTTCCTAAACATAACCCTAATCCTAAGCCTCCACCAAAGTGCCTAATACTAACCCTCTCCTCCAGCAGCCTAACCTTAACCCTCCCCTAAGTGCCTAACCCTAACTATATCTCTTACCCTGATCCCTAATTCCTAACCCTTAAAATCATGAAAGGTTATGGAAAACCATGAGTCTGCCTTTTCTGTGTCAACCATTTGCATTTCAACCTTTTGAAAGTGTTCACCTTTTGACCCTGTCTATCTAAGTCCACGTCGATCATTTAGCTGTCGACCTTTTGACTTGGTCACCCTATTGACTGTCAACCATCTGGTGTTGGCCTATTGACTATCTATTTACTGTCTATCTTCCATTCCGTTACCGTGCTACCCATCCACATATGCTGGTATGAGTGCAACAGGTACCACCTCCTGGGGATGTTTGGGCCATCACCTCCAACTGACCTGACACAGGCTGAGGGTGTCGAAACATCCATCATCATGGTCAATGAGTCCCCTGAATATGTACCTATTGGGGTGCAGGACAGTCCCACGTCCTTGCCCAATAGTGATCACATTCAACCACATCACTAGCTCTTTTCTTTGTCACCAGGTCTGGGAGAATTTCCAGGCCTTAGCCAAAATTCCAGGACTATGGAGGATACGTAACAAGCATTGGAGAGAAATAAAGTGCAGAGAGATGTAGGGGGGAGTGGGTGGTGTACAGGCGGATGACCAGCTCCGGGAGACTTGCCTTCTTTTCTGGGTGGATGGAAGCACCACCTGGCCGTTCCGGGAGAGTAAACAAAGTCTGATACAACAGTTTGTTTTATGTCTTTATGTTTGAAAAGGGGGATGAAAAAGGTCTACAGTCATTAGGTCCTCCACTAATGGTCGACATGCATTAGGTCGACAGGTTCAACAGGTTGACATGTGAAAAGGTCGACATGACAATAAGTTGACACACAAAAAGGTTGACACACCATTAAAAAAAAATGTTGATGTCATTTTCGCCGTCAAAGCATGTGGAAGTCCTATTAGTGTACCGAGTACCCTCGCATGGCTTGCTTCACTCGCCATGCTTCGGCAAGGTGCCTCGCTCTGCTACTGAAGTGCTTGGCACAGTTTACTAATCCCAGTCGTAGTCCACGTGGATGGTAAAGTATGCAAAAGTTGATTAAAATGCGGAAACCCACCAAAAAGCTGTGTCGACCATTTGAACCTGTCGACCTTTTCTACCTGTCAACCATAAGCACTGTTGACCTTTTACATGTCAATCTATTGGCCGTGTAGACCTTTTGACCATGTCGACCATTAGTGGTCGACCTTTTCATGGTCGGCCTAGAGCCCAGATACCCTTTCAACCGCCAGTGCTCCTATCAATGGTGGGCCTAATTCAGACCTGAGCGCTGTTGTGTGAATTCGCAAGGTGGGCGATTATCGATCGACTGCGCATGCGTACGGATCATAGTCGGCATGCGCAAGTCTAAACTGTGCAAGAATCCAGCGTGTTTTTTCATTGCTAGGCGTACGCAAGTTGATTGACAGGAAGCGGACATTTGTGGGTGGTAACTGGCCGTTTTCTGGGAGTGTCAGGAAAAACGCAGGCGTTCCCAAGCGTTTTCAGGGCGGGTGTGTGACGTCAGCTCCGGCCCCGATCAGCCTGTTCTCATCGCACTGTAGGAGTAAGTCCTGGGCTGCGCACAGACTGCACAGAATAGAAAACACATTGGATAGTGAGTGAGTTGTGCACGGATTTGCAGCTGTCCGGCGTTTGCAAAGCTTTTCGCACAGTGGGGGTCATTCTGACCCGATCGCATGCTGCAGTTTTTTGCAGCATAGTGATCGGGTCAGAAATGCGCATGCCCACTGCGCTACGATCGCCTCTGCCTGATTGACAGGCAGAGGTGGTCGATGGGCGGGAGGGGGCGAAACGGCAGAGTTTGGCCGCCATTTCGTGGGCGTGGCCTGGCCAATGCAGGCGTGGCCAGACCGTGTGGGGAGTGGCCCGCAGCGGCTGTGTGACGTCACACGCAGCCACTGCGGGCCGGGGAGCGATGAATAGCTCCCGGCCAGCACGCTAAAGCTGCGCTGGCCGGGAGCTACTCTTGAAGTGCAAAGGCATCGCCGCTGTGCGATGCCTTTGCACTTCTGTGGGGGAAGGGGGTGGACTGACATGCGGGGCGGACTAGCCCTGTGCTGGGCGTGTCCCCCCCCCCCCCCCGCATGTCTGAGTTCATGATCGTAGCTGTGCTAAATTTAGCACAGCTACGATCAACTCGGAATGACCCCCAGTGTACGCAGACTTGCGCGCGGCGGGTATTCCCTCTGTCTGTGCAGCAACTATCTGATTGCAATCCTCTGCAAATTCGCAGAGGAGAGATCAGGTCTGAATTATTCCCATTGTCATAGACTGCACAAAGAACTTATAGATCATCTTCCTACAGTAGCTCAATTTCTGCCACTATAGACTGTGCATGTCCTTTCTATACAACTGATGTTGTACACGCTAATCAAATACTGCGCCATACATGTTCCAGAACTGTATCATGCTCCAATGAAGCAGTCTAGTATTTATTCTATGATTGCGAGTAATGTGATTGTCACTGCCAAACTTTCCCAATCTCTTTAATGTTACAATGGACTCACAAATAATTACTTGCATAAAAAAACAACTGTGCAAATTACCGTTAACTATGTGATTTTACTGCTGATTAAATACATTATTCTAAAATCCCTCAGTAATCGGGAGGCTGAGTCTTGTTAAAAAGCGATTTTCTCAAAGCTGCTTTACTGTATGTCTTGTAAACTGTGAAACTGCGGAAATTCAAACACTCCGTCCTCTGTTGTGTGAAGGTACAAGCCGGTGTAAGAGTCTGGAAAGTAATCTTTTATAAAGGATTAAACAGTGTAAATCTCCTGCTAGACAAACTATTTAAATAGGAAAGACCTGATTACCCTACAAATGGGACAATAAATAATTTACCATCGGGTTTCGCCTGCTATAAAGGCAATGCCTTTACTGAGCCTAAAAACTGAATGTGAATGATATAGATCACCATTTATTATTATCTGGGTTATTAGAAGTAGATTTTTTTTAGCTTGCATATATTTGAGTCTTCGCCAAATTCTATTAACAATTACACTAAAGAAACCCCTTCACTGCTAAGAATGAGTGGGACTCATCCTTAACCCTAAAGGAGTTCAAATGGGGTTTAATCAGAACCTAACAGTCCCCATGTATGGTAGCAGTTGCTTGCATCGAGGGCACTGCAGATATTTGTAAAAGCTAGGAAATTTACACTGACAGTCAGTGTAAGTGCATGTGTCTAAATTAATGTAGGTTCACACATGCATAGAGAGAGAGAGAGACGGCGAAGGTAGAGGAATATGAATGGATTCCGCCTTGTACTCCAGATCTCTTTCCATTAAAAAGTAACAGGCCTACTAGAACTAATGCCATCTGAAGATTATGCCAGTTACCACAATCACGCTCCGAAAACCTTCAGTTTTCTGAGTTTTCTGATCTTCCTACACCCAGAATTTGTGTCTGTATTTGGTTATTGACCAATCCGAGTGTTTGAAAACCTGATATCTGTCAAATATAGTTGACATGCAGTTAAATGGTTAAATGCTACAAGCTTAACTAAGTGTTATTGTGCATGACTTATCAGCCACAATGATATCACATGTCTGTGTTATTGTGCATAACTCATCAGCCGCAATAATATCACATGTCCGAGTCACCAGACTTAAAGGTCAGGCTGATTAGACTGCAGGTGCATTTGTTTACTTGGCTCTATAAAAGGGTCTGCCTGTGCCCACGCCTGTCACTGTGTTATTGGAGCATTACAGTGTTGTACGACAGAGATTGATACTTTATAATATAGACTGATGTTTATCTTCTTTCACCTGTATCCTATTATCATTAATAAAACCTAGTCTGGTTTGGAATCAACATGTGGACTTACTTCCTTTCTCACATTCCCCAATGTACCTAACAACTTGTAGGCATCTGATAACAGATAAGGCCTGGTCAGTAATTAAACTCATGACTCCAGGCCTTTAATGCAGTGCTAGTAACCACTACACCAACCTTGCTGCTCCAATGTTAGGATGTATGAATCCACTCATCTAGGTTAGTAGTTAACATAGGATACACACAGAAAAAAATAATCAGAAGCCATAGATACATGAGGACAATAAGCTAAAATATGAAAGCTAAGCAGAAGCCTTTGAATTTTCAGAGATCATTTTGTTCATGTCCTTCTATTTAAATCTACCATTCTGTATTGAACCGTTCTGTTACACAGGAAATGATAGATCAGTAATTAAAACCTAATTAAATACATCAGGTTTTTTTGTGGTGGTACTCGGTACATGGTATCAGCACTGTTTTGTATAATTTTTACTAATTAGTTAAAGAAACAAGAAGAATTCAGTGAAATATCAAATAAGTTTAAAAAAGAAAACCAGAGCATGACAATCACTGGTGCTGAGAGGGGGGGGGGGGGCAGGTACTAATTACCCGGCCTGAGCTTATTGGATCCCCCCCGATGAGTATACTCAACCTAGCGATGGCAATCTCTAGTGCACATGCGCGATCTTGCTGAATATCACTGGGAAGAAGGCGCCGCCGAGGAGGAGGGACCTGCTTCCCTGGAGCAAGGTAATATTACTATTGTATATAAGTATATATACTTCTGTAGGGGGTGTGGCCACGCTCCCTAATTAGGTCACATCCCTACAGTACCTGGACAGAGCGCCACTCTCTATTGCCCTGATGTCAGCTAATCTGCTCCAGACTTTGAATTCCCCTCTCTTAATAGTGAGATTACAAACCAGTCATTAACAATTTGATCATTGCCTGGCATTCCGGAAAGTTGTGCGTGTGTGCCCCTTTAACAGTGACTTGCAGTGTCTGAAGTCTGGTGAAGTGTCATGCTGGTACAGCAGGGGTTAAGGTTGGACCCGAGTCCGGCCACATGTTCTAGCTGGTGAGCACTGATTGGACAAGGAAGTCTGCGAGCAGAGCAGCCTTGTGGGGAGGAGAAGGATCGACATTTCCCTTCTTCTTTCTATTTCATTTATTCCCCACACACACTCTTTTCTGGAAATACCATTTCAGACCATTTTAGTCTTGATTCATGCAAAGTACAGTAAGCAGAGTGTGACCTCTCCTTCTCCTTCATTAACGGCCCACGGCTATACTACCCTGAATGCGCCCGATCTTGTCCGATCTCTGAAGCTAAGCAGGTATGGCCTGGTCAGTATTAGGAATGGGAACCTCCTGAGAATACCAGGTGCAGTGGGCCATTTTTAAGGAAAAGACCTGCCCTATATCCCACAAAACCCCCACACACTCTCTCATCTGGAAAAACCATCTCAGACTATCATGGTACCGATTTATTAGAGTACAGAAAATAGAAGTGGTTTCTTCCTCTCTTTTCCCTCCAATAACGGCCCACTGCCATACTACCCTGAATACGCCCGATCTTGTCCGATCTCGGAAGCTAAGCAGGCATGGCCTGGTTAGTACTAGGACGGGAAACCTCCTGAGAATACCAGGTGCAGTGCCCCCCCCCCCCTTCCTTCACCAAGGGAAGCCCTATTGCATTCCTTGCTCCACCCTTCTTACATTTATCTTGAGTTCTACCTTGACTAACCTCAGAATCTTATATATTGTCCTACCATTGATATCCATAATTCAGGCATGCTCAGTGATCTTTTGGATACCTTGGATCCTAAGAACCATTTGGTATCCTTCACCATCCCTCTGATATTTTCACCTTCCCAATTATCTTGTACTTCATTTGCTAAAAAGGTTAAATAAGATTTTCTACACAAACAGATAATACCAGACATGAGTCCCAATTTCTTGTCCAAAAGTTTTTTTATTAAAGGATTAATTAAAGGTTATGTTTTAATATTTTTCATTATACAAATACATACTATTATAACAAATGAGTGCTCCCAAACAAGGGTTTTTTGTTTTTTTCTCCTGCCTTTTCCAATTGTAGTACAACCTACAAAATTCCTGGGAGCACCACCAATCATTAGCAGTTTAAGATTCACTTGATAACTGTATGCATATTGGTATTTTATCGTAATAATTGTTTTGGTACTTTAGTAAAATTGTTTGACTAGTGCGGTTCCACACAAAATACTTTTCTACGTCGAGTGGAGCAGCTGACAAGATGGAGCAAACCAGGTAGTCACGCTGGGTGTTGCAGGGTGAAGCAGCAGGCCCTAAAGTAGCAGCTTACAAACTAGCCCTAATTCGAATACAGCTATCAGGACAGAGACACACTTTCTGAGAAGAGCTTGAGAGATATATAGCCTCTTTAGACTGAGTTAATTACCCAAGAAATATTGAGTTATTTAAGAAATAAAGACTGAGTTAACTTATCCAAGGAACCCTTACTACAGAGTAGAGATGTGAACCGGAAATTTTTCGGGTTTTGGTATTGGATTCGGTTCCGCATTGCTTTTTTTTGGATTCGGACGCATTTTGGCAAAACCTCCCTGAAAATTTTTTGTTCCGATTTGGGTGTGTTTTGGATTCGGGTGTTTTGTTTTTTCAAAAAACCCTCAAAAACAGCTTAAATCATAGAATTTGGGGGTAATTTTGATCCTATAGTATTATTAACATCAATAACCACAATTTCCACTCATTTCCAGTCTATTCTGAACACCTCACACCTCACAATACTATTTTTAGTCCTAAAATTTGCACCGAGGTCGCTGGATGACTAAGCAAAGCGACCCAAGAGGGCGGCACAAACACCTGGCCCATCTAGGAGTGGCACTGCAGTGTCAGACAGGATGGCACTTAAAAAAATTGGCCCCAAACAGCACATGATGCAAAGAAAAGAGAAAAAGAGGTGCACTGTGGTCGCTGGACGGCTAAGCTAAGCAACACAAACACCTCATTATCACAGGAATTATTCGTTCTAATCAATGGTATTATTGGTCCAAATCACTGGAAGAAAATGACAAAATCACTGGAATTATTCATTCTAATCAATGGTATTATTGGTCCAAATCAATGGAAGAAAATGACAAAATCACTGGAATTATTCATAAACATTTGTAGAAAGTCGCTGCTTTCTGATTACAGAAATGCTCAGATATTCCTGCGAATCCACAATCCCTTCCCAGAGGAAAAAGAAATTGAGAAACCATTGTTTGAGAACGTTTGTTCTCTTTCCCTTACAAAGGAACAAACCACTTTCCAAGAAGACTGACGTTTTTGGGATTATGGAGACATAATGTTTTTGAATATAAATCCTAAAGCAGGTGGTGTATTAGAGCAAAAGAGTGCAAGAGACCAGTCATGCAGTTTCTGAAATATTATGACAAAATGTTACTGTATTTCATGAGCACTCATTCCTAACTCTGCTAAGTACTGTTTGGTATACTGTATATGGCGTCCATGAGGTAGTTGTCCATTATTTCAGCTTCCATTGACCTTTTTGAAAGCGGTAGAAGTTATTGAGTCTTTTTTTTTCCCCCTATTTTCAATTTTCTCCTGCATAGCCCAGTAAAATGTTGCAATGTTAAGTATTGACTTGTGCCTTCTGGGGGTCCACTTCTTCACCAAACCCAGCCAAATCTCATCCAAACCCTCTGTTCCACGTTCTCTATGTACCCCATCTGTGTCACTCATGTCTGTCTACCCTTCCCCTTTAGATTGTAAGCACTCTCACGAGCAGGGCCCTCTTCCCTCATGTGCTTATCCCTTGTCTTACTTTAATAATCTTCAACTGTACCACATCCAGCAGTCTTCTGCCACCTGATACTTATTCCAGTGTCATCTGCTGATGTAACTATGTGTATTTACCCTGTACTTGTCCTATACTGTCATCAACTGTAAGTTGCTGTTTTCCTGTTTGATTATTTATGTACTCTGTAATTGGGTGCTGCGGAACCCTTGTGGCGCTATATAAATAAAGGATAATAATAATATAGGGTGTATAATCCCCAGGTGTATCTCACACATCACACAGTACAGTATATAGGGTGTATAATCCCCAGGTGTATCTCACACATCGATCAGTACAGATTACAGGATGTATAATCACCAGGTGTATAACACATCGCACAGTACAGTATATAAGGTGTATAATCCCAAGGTGTATCTCACACATCGCTCAGTACAGTATAAAGGTTGTATAATCACCAGGTGTATCACAAACGTTGCACAGTACAGTATACAGGGTGTATAATCACCAGGTGTATCACAAACGTTGCACAGTACAGTATACAGGGTGTATAATCTCCAGGTGTATCTCACACATCACTCAGTACAGATTAAAGGTAGTATAAAATCACCAGGTGTATAACACACGTCGCACAGTACAGTATACATACTGGTCACAACAATGCAGCAGATATTGAGCACTGATCAGGATACTAGAAGTGACACAGAGCTGCAAGATACAGCAATGGCCTACTGTATTGTACTATGGGGGTGATTCCGAGTTGTTCGCTCGCTAGCTGCTTTTAGCAGCATTGCACACGCTAAGCCGCCGCCCTCTGGGAGTGTATCTTAGCTTAGCAGAGTTGCGAACGAAAGATTAGCAGAATTGCGAATAGAAAATTCTTAGCAGTTTCTGAGTAGCTCCAGACCTACTCACAAATAGCGATCAGTTCAGTCAGTTTCGTTCCTGGTTTGACGTCACAAACACACCCAGCGTTCGGCTAGCCACTCCCCCGTTTCTCCAGACACTCCCGCGTTTTTCCCTGAAACGCCTGCGTTTTTCCGCACACTCCCAGAAAACGGCCAGTTTCCGCCCAGAAACACCCACTTCCTGTCAATCACACTACGATCAGCAGAACGATGAAAAAACTTTGTTACGCCGTGAGTAAAATTCCAAACTTTTGTGCTAATTTACTTGGCGCAGGCGCGCTGCGTACATTGCGCATGCGCAGTTTGCGACTAATCGCTCCGTAGCGGAAAAAAATAATGAGCGAACAACTCGGAATCACCCCCTATATATATACTGCTGGTCACCAAAATGCTGCACTGTCCTACTATATACTGCTCACAATAATGCAGCACAGAGATAGTATACTTGACACAGAGCTGCAAGATACAGCAATGGCCTACTGTACTGTACTGTACTATATATGTATACTGCTGGTCACCAAAATGCTGCACTGTCCTACTATATACTGCTCACAATAATGCAACACAGAGGTAGTATACTTGACACAGAGCTGCAAGATACAGCAATGGCCTACTGTACTGTACTATATATGTGTACTGCTGGTCATCAAAATGTTGCACTGTCCTACTATATACTGCTCACAATAATGCAGCACAGAGATAGTATACTTGACACAGAGCTGCAAGATACAGCAATGGCCTACTGTACTGTACTGTACTATATATGTATACTGCTGGTCACAAAAATGCTGCACTGTCCTACTATATACTGCTCACAATAATGCAACACAGAGGTAGTATACTTGACACAGAGCTGCAAGATACAGCAATGGCATACTGTACTGTACTATATATGTGTACTGCTGGTCATCAAAATGTTGCACTGTCCTACTATATACTGCTCACAATAATGCAGCACAGAGATAGTATACTTGACACAGAGCTGCAAGATACAGCAATGGCCTACTGTACTGTACTGTACTATATATGTATACTGCTGGTCACCAAAATGATGCACTGTCCTACTATATACTGCTCACAATAATGCAGCACAGAGATAGTATACTTGACACAGCTGCAAGATACAGCAATGGCCTACTGTACTGTACTATATATGTATACTGCTGGTCACCAAAATGATGCACTGTCCTACTACCGTATTTGCTGGCGTATAAGACGACTTTTTACCCCTGAAAAACATGCCTCCAAACGGGGGGTCGTCTTATACGCCGGGGGTCGTCTTATACGCCGGGCGGGAAGTCGCGCTGTGGGAAGTCGCGAAACGGGGGCGTGGCCTAGCATAAGGGGGCGTGGCCTCGAGGTCGGACCGCCGTTTTCAGCAATCCAGGGGGTTAAGAAGGTGATGTTGGCTGCCCACCCCACTTCCCCCGTGAAGTGCCTCTATCTGTACGGTGAGTGTACGGCTGCCGGCGGGTGAAGCTGTGTGAAGTCCGGCTCCTACACAGGGACAGGAGCCAGGTGCTGCACGTATTGTTACAGTGCAGCACCCGGCTCATGTCACTGAGCAGGAGCCGACATTCAGCAGTGACAGGCGGTGCATAAGAAGGGGGGGGGGGGGGGGGACAGCGGCTTAGGCAGGGGGGACAGCGGCAGCACTGCAGGGAAGCTTTATGTGGTGGGTTAATACTGGTACTAATACTGGTACTACAGGTACCTTGGATTCATGGGCGGACTAGACAGCTGCTAGTGACAGGGAGACGGCAGGGACCAATCCAATCAGGCTTTGTATACAGCCAACAGCCAACCACAGTACTGCACCATTGTACAGTACAGTATAGCATAGCAAAATACAGTGTGTTGCCAGAGTTCCTCTGGGTTGTGGGCTGCCTGCCTGTGTTCCTGAGAAATCAAATCAAATCTGATGTTCTTTTACGTTTTATTTGGTGTGTGGAAGGTGTGCGGAAGAGGGGGTAGTCTTATATGGCGAGTACATAACAAACTCTATATTTTGAGTGGAAATGTTGGGGGGTCGTCTTATACGCCCAGTCGTCTTATACGCCGGCAAATACGGTATATACTGCTCACAATAATGCAGCACAGAGATAGTATACTTGACACAGCTGCAAGATACAGCAATGGCCTACTGTACTGTACTATATATGTATACTGCTGGTGACCAAAATGCTGCACTGTCCTACTATATACTGCTCACAATAATGCTGCACAGAGATAGTATACTTGACACAGAGCACAATGCAGCACACTGAGCACAGATATTTGCAGCACACTGAGCACAAATATGGAGCGTTTTCAGGCAGAGAACATAGATATTTTCAGCACACTGAGCACAGATATTTGCAGCACACTGAGCACAGATATTTGTAGCACACTGAGCACAGATTACGGAGTTTTAAAGGGAGAGAACGCAGCCACGTCCTCTCCGTTCAATCTCCAATGCACGAGTGAAAATGGCGGCGACGCGCGGCTCTTTATATAGAATACGAATCTTGCGAGAATCCGACAGCGGGATGATGACGTTCGGGCGCGTTCGGGTTAACCGAGCAAGGTGGGAAGATCCGAGGCTACCTCGGAACCGTGTAAAATAGGTAAAGTTCGGGGGGGTTCGGATCTCGGAGATCCGAACCCGCTCATCTCTACTACAAAGTATGCTGCTTTTGTTAGAGACACTAGGATACCTTTGCTATCTACATCTTCTTTGCATAACTGACTCACAGTGACATTCTTAATTTGCTTTACATGTGCCGTTACCATTCCATTGCAACACTGTGGCACTTCAGGATCACAAGAGAGCTCCAGCGTAATTTGCCTGTGAAGATTGAAACCTCATTATTAGGGAAAGTTAGGAATATAGAAACTGTCATTGAGAATCATATTTTTCAACACTCTTCTCAGCACCGTCATTATTGTTTTGTTATTGTAATATGCATATATCTTTGATTAGATTGATTGTACTATTTAATTTTTAAATGTTCCAGTGCATTGTAAGCTATGGTCAACTGTGATTTGCTAATAGCCCTGTTCTGGGCGTCCCCCCGCATGTCAGTGTCAATGATCGTAGCTGTGCTAAATTTAGCACAGCTACGATCATCTCTGAATGACCCCCAATACCCCATAATGACAATGTGAAAAACGGTTTTTTGAGATTTTTGCAAATGTATTAAAAATAAAAAAACCTAGGAAATCACAAAAATTAATTTATTAAATTTTGTAATAAGGCTGTAACATAACAAAATGTGGAAAAAGTGAAGCGCTGTGAATACTTTCCGGATGCACTGTATCTGTGAAAGTCACACAGCACACTTTCATACCTCTTTTTTGCTAGATAGCATTCCAGCTTAAACAATAGGCACTTGGGGGCTAATTCAGACCTGATCGTAGATGTGCTAAATTTAGCACAGCTACGATCAGTCACACAGACATGCGGGAGGACGCCCAGCACAGGGCTAGTCCGCCCCACATGTCAGGCCCTGCCCCGTCGCACAAGTACAAAAGCATCTCACAGCGGCGATGCTTTTGTACTTCAGGATAGCTCCCAGCCAGCGCAACTCCTGCCCGCTGGCAGGGAGCTACTCGTCACTGCCCGGCTCGCAGCGGCTGCGTGTGACATCACGCAGCCGTTACGGCCCGCCACCCCCAGCGGTCCAGGCACGCCTGCGTTGCCCAGACCGTGATGCCGGCCCGCACCCTCCCACATCTGCCTGTCAATCAGGCAGAGGCGATCGCAGGGCTACGGCAGCCGTCGGCTGTCTGCCATGCGCCGGCGCACTGCGGCGCCGGTGCATGTGCAGTTCAGACCTGATCGCTGCTGTGCGTACCGACCAGGTCTGAAAAAGCCCCTTAGAGTACAGCATGTCACTTACAATAGAATGCTGCTCACTCCCAATACATACATCTTGCAATTAATCTTGATCACATCTGTGCAGAACATTGCAGGAATGTCGGCCTGTAGACCACTGTGGCCAGCAGGAATGCACAGGGAGAGTTGGCATGTACTGCTCTGTTATTTTACATACAGTCTTTCAGCACAGTTGCTCATAATTTTCTTCTTAAAGATATTAAAGTGGGAACATTGTATTCCTCTGTGATTCTTTTTGTAGGATCGGGTGACCACAAAAGCCTCAGTACTTGCAAAACGAGTGGAAATTCTTCATACAGACTATACTATATTTCCATTGTCCGGTAGCTGCAGGGCGATTACCACCATTGGGCATTATCCAGTGGGCCTATAAATCACTTTCAGCGAATACGTGATCACTAATCATTGTGGGCAAGTAAATGATGGTAAAAGTGAGTTAAAGTACATTTTAATAAGAATTTACTTACCGATAATTCTATTTCTCGTAGTCCGTAGTGGATGCTGGGGACTCCGTCAGGACCATGGGGAATAGCGGGCTCCGCAGGAGACAGGGCACATCTAAAAAGCTTTTTAGGTCACATGGTGTGTACTGGCTCCTCCCCCTATGACCCTCCTCCAAGCCTCAGTTAGGTACTGTGCCCGGACGAGCGTACACAATAAGGAAGGATCTTGAATCCCGGGTAAGACTCATACCAGCCACACCAATCACACCGTACAACTTGTGATCTGAACCCAGTTAACAGTATGATAACAAAACGAAGTAGCCTCTGAAAAAATGGCTCACAACAATAGTAATAACCCGATTTTTGTAACAATAACTATGTACAAGCATTGCAGACAATCCGCACTTGGGATGGGCGCCCAGCATCCACTACGGACTACGAGAAATAGAATTATCGGTAAGTAAATTCTTATTTTCTCTAACGTCCTAGTGGATGCTGGGGACTCCGTCAGGACCATGGGGATTATACCAAAGCTCCCAAACGGGCGGGAGAGTGCGGATGACTCTGCAGCACCGAATGAGAGAACTCCAGGTCCTCTTTAGCCAGAGTATCAAATTTGTAAAATTTTACAAACGTGTTCTCCCCTGACCACGTAGCTGCTCGGCAAAGTTATAATGCCGAGACTCCTCGGGCAGCCGCCCAGGATGAGGCCACCTTCCTTGTGGAATGGGCATCTACATATTTCGGCTGTGGCAGGCCTGCCACAGAATGTGCAAGCTGAATTGTACTACAAATCTAGCGTGCAATAGACTGCTTAGAAGCAGGAGCACCCAGCTTGTTGGGTGCATACAATATAAACAGCAAGTCAGACTTTCTGACTCCAGCCGTCCTAACTATATATATATATATATATATATATTTTTAGGGCCCTGACAACGTCTAGTAACTTGGAGTCCTCCAAGTCCCCAGTAGCCGCAGGCACCACAATAGGTTGTTTCAGGTGACAACGCTGACACCCCTTTAGGAAGAAACTGGAGACGAGTCCCAGTTCTGCCCTGTTCAAATGGAAAATTCTAATATGGGCTTTTGTAAAACAAAACCGCCCATTCTTTTTGACAATCGCCTGGCCGAGGCCAGGACTAACAACATGGTCACTTTCCATGTGAGATATTGGTCAACAGCATGGTCACTTTCCATGTGAGATATTTCAAATCCACAGATTTGAGCGGTTCAAACCAATATGATTTTAAGGAATCCCAACACTATGTTGAGATCTCACGGTGCCCCTAGAGGCACAAAAGAACTGTATATGGAATACACCCTTTACAATCTGGACTTCAGGAACTGAAGTCAATTTTTTCTGGAAGAAAATCTACAGGGCCGAAATTTAAATCTTAATGAACCCCAATTTGAGACTCAAAACACTCCTGTTTTCAGGAAGTGCAGAATCGACCTAGTTGAATTTCCTTCGTGGAGCCTTCCTGGCCTTACCCACGCAACATATTTTCACCACATGTGGTGATGACGTTGTGCGGTCACCTCCTTCCTGGCTTTGACCAAGGTAGGTATGACCTCTTATGGAATGCCTTTTTCCCTTCAGAATCCGGTATTCAACCGCCATGCCGTCAAACGCAGCCGCGGTAATTCTTGGAAAAGACATGGTACTTGCTGAAGCAAGTCCCTTCTTAGCTCCCCAGGCCCTTAGTCCTCTGTGAGCATCTCTTGAAGCTCCGGGTACCAAGTCCCTCTTGGCCCATCCGGAGCCACTAGTATAGTTCACACTCCTCTATGTCTTATAATTCTCAATACCTTGGTTATGAGAAACAGAGGAGGGAACCCATACACTGACTGGTACACCCACGGTGTTACCAGAACATCCACAGCTATCGCCTGAAGGTCTCATGACCTGGCGGAATACCTGTCCCGTTTTTCGGGCGGGACGCTATCATGTCCACCTTTGGTCTTTTCCAACGGTCCACAATCATGCTGAAAAACTTCCCTATGAAGTTTCCACTCTCCCGGGTGGAGGTCATGCCTGCTGAGGAAGTCTGCTTCCCAGTCGTCCACTCCCGGAAAGAACACTGCTGACAGTGCTATCACATGATTTTCCGCCTAGCGAAAAATCCTTGCAGTTTTGTCACTGCCCTCCTGCTTCTTGTGCCGCCCTTTCTGTTTACGTGGGCGACTGCCGTGATGTTATCCCACTGGATCAATACCGGCTGACCTTGAAGCAGAGGTCTTGCTAAGTTTAGAGCCTTATAAATTTGCTCTAAGCTTATTTATGCAGAGAGAATTCTCCAGACTTAATCACACTTCCCTGGAAATTTTTTTCCCTGTGTGACTGTTCTCCAGCCTCTCAGGCTGGCCTCCGTGGTCACCGGCATCCAATCCTGAATGCCAAATCTGCGGCCCTCTAGAAGATGAGCACTCTGTAATCACCACAGGAGAGACACCCTTGTCCTTGGATATAGGGTTATCCGCTGATGCATCTGAGGATGCGATCCGGACCATTTGTCCAGCAGACCCCACCGAAGAGTTCTTGCGGGAAATCTGCCGAATGGAATTGCTTCGTAATAAGCCACCATTTTTACCAGGACTCTTGTGCAATGATGCACTGACACTTTTCCTGGTTTTAGGAGGATCCCGATTAGCTCGGAGAACTCCCTGGCTTTCTCCACTGGGAGAAACACGTTTTTCTGGACTGTGTCCAGAATCATCCCTATGAACAGTAGACGTGTCATCGGAAAAAGCTGCGATTTTGGAATATTTAGAATCCACTCGTGCTGACGTAGAACTACTTAAGATAGTGCTACTCCGACCTCCAACTGTTCTCTGGACCTTGCCCTTATCAGGAAAGCGTCCATGTTTCCTTTTAAGAAAAATCATCATTCCGGCCATTACCTTGGTAAAGACCCGGGGCGCCGTGGACAACCCAAACGGCAGCGTCTGAACTGATAGTGACAGTTCTGTACCAGGAACCTGAAGTACCCTTGGTGAGAAGGGCAAATTTGGACCTGTAGGTAAGCGTCCCTGATATCCAGTGACACCATATCGTCCCCTTCTTCCTGGTTCGCTATCACTGCTCTGAGTGACTCCATCTTGATTTGAACGCTTGTATGTAAGTGTTCAAATATTTCAGATCTCACCGAGCCGGTTGGCTTCAGTACCACAATATAGTGTGGGATACTACCCCCTTCCATGTTGTAAGAGGGGTACTTTGATTATCACCTGCTGGGAATACAGCCTGTGAATTGTGTGAGGGGGAGATGTCTCGAATTTCCAATGTACACCTGGGATACTACATGTAGGATCCCGGAGTTCCCTTGCGAGTGAGCCCCCTGCGTACTGAAACTCTTGAGATGACCCCCTACCGCACCTGAGTCCGCTTGTACGGCCCCAGCGTTATGCTGCGGACTTGGCAGAAGCTGTGAGGGGCTTCTGTTCCTGGGAATGGGCTGCTTGCTGCAGTCTTCTTCCCTTTCCTCTACCCCTGGGCAGATATGACTGGCCTTTGCCCGCCTGCCCCTATGGGGACGAAAGGACTGAGACTGAAAAGACTGTGTCCTTTTTTGCCGATATGTGATTCGGGGTAACAAAAAGTGGATTTTTCAGCTGTTGCCATGGCCACCAGGTCCGATGGACCGCCCCTTTATACGGCAATACTTCCACATGCCGTCTGGAATCTGCCTCACCTGACCACTGTCGTGTCTTCGTCTGGCAGATATGTAAATCACATTTACTCTTGATGCCAGAATGCAAATATCCCTCTGCGCATCACGCATATATAGAAATGCATCCTTAAAATGCTCTATAGTCAATAAAATCTTGTCCCTGTCAAGGGTATCAAAATTTTCAGTCAGGAAATCCGACCAAGCCCCCTCAGCGCTGCACATCCAGGCTGAGGCGATTGCTGGTCGTAGTATAACACCAGTATGTGTGTATATACTGTCATGATATTTTTCAGCTTCCTATCAGCTGGCTTCTTGAGGGCGGCCGTATCTAGAGACGGTAACGCCATGTTTTTATAAGCGTGTGAGCGCCTTATCCACCCTAAGGTGTGTTTCCCAACTCGCCCTTACTTCTGGCGGGAAAGGGTATACCGCCCATAACTTTCTATCGGAGGAACCCCACGTATCATCACACACTTCATTTAATTTATCTGATTCAGGCAAAACTACAAGTAGTTTATTCACACCCTACAAAATACCCTTATTTGTGGTACTTGTAGTATCAGAAATATGTAACAGCTCCTTCATTGCCCTTAACATGTAACTCGTGGCCCTAAAGGAAAATTACGTATGTTTCTTCACCGTCGACACTGGGGTCAGTGTCCATGTCTGTGTCTGTCGACCGACTGAGGTAAATGGGCGTTTTTACAAGCCCCTGACGGTGTCTGAGACGCCTGGACCGGTACTAATTTGTCCGCCGGCCATCTCATGTCGTCAACCGTCTTGCAGCGTGTTGACATTATCACGTAATTCCATAAGTAGACCATCCATTCCGGTGTCGACTCCCTAGAGAGTGACATCAACATTACAGGCAATTTGCTCCGCCTCCTCACCAACATTTTCCTCATACATGTCGACACACACGTACCGACATACAGCACACACACAGGGAATGCTCTGATAGAGGACAGGACCCACTAGCCCTTTGGGGAGACAGAGGGAGAGTTTGCCAGCACACACCAAAAGCGCTATAATGTATATAACAACCCTAGAAGGTGTTGTTTCTATATATGCGCTGTTAATATATCATTATATCGCCAATTTATGCCCCCCTTCTCTTTTAACCCTGTTTCTGTAGTGCAGTGCAGGGGAGAGTGGGAGCCTTCCTCACCAGCGGAGCTGATCAGGAAAATGGCGCTGAGTGCTGAGGAGAATAAGCTCCGCCCCCTTTTCGGCGGGCTTTTCCTCCCGGTTTTTTAATAACTGGCCTGGGTTAAAATACATACATATAGCCTTAATGGCTATATGTGATGTATTTATTTGCCAAATAGGTATTTATATTGCTGCCCAGGGCGCCCCCAGCAGCGCCCTGCACCCTCCGTGACCGTGTCAGTGAGCCGTGTGACAACAATGGCGCACAGCTGCAGTGCTGTGCGCTACCTCTCTGAAGACTGTGAAGTCTTCTGCCGCCTGTTTCCGGACCTCCGTTCCGCCGTCTTTCTTCAGCGTCTGTAAGGGGGATCGGCGGCGCGGCTCCGGGACGAACCCCAGGCTGACCTGTGTTCCGACTCCCTCTGGAGCTCAGTGTCCAGTAGCCTAAGACTTCAATCCTCCTGCACGCAGGTGAGTTGCCAGTCTCTCCCCTAAGTCCCTCGTTGCAGTGATCCTGTCGCCAGCAGGAATCACTGATTAGAAACCTAAAAAAAAACTTTACTAAATAGCTCCTTAAGAGAGCCATCCAGTTTGCACCCTTCTCGGACGGGCACAAAAACCTAACTGAGGCTTGGAGGAGGGTCATAGGGGGAGGAGCCAGTACACACCATGTGACCTAAAAAGCTTTTTAGATGTGCCCTGTCTCCTGCGGAGCCCGCTATTCCCCATGGTCCTGACGGAGTCCCCAGCATCCACTAGGACGTTAGAGAAATTTTATTTATTACACACTTTTATTTTCTCTGTCTTGACTCAACCCCGCACCACTGTCACCGCTAAGGCCCTTCAGAGGAGCAGGAGAGAGAGTGACGGGAGTGAGAGAGACAAAGAAGGTGTCAGGGAGAGAGAGAGACAGAGAGAGGGGAAGAGGCAAGGTGTCAGGGAGAGAGAGAGGGGAAGAGACAAGGTGTCAAGGAGAGGGAGGGGGAGCAAGCGGGAGAGAGGCAGAGGGTGTCAGGGAGTGAGAGAAGGGAAGAGACAGGATAACCGGGAGAGGGAGGGAGAGCAAGCGGGAGAGAGGCAGAGGGTGTCAGGGAGTGAGAGAAGGGAAGAGACAGGATAACCGGGAAAGGGAGGGAGAGCAAGCGGGAGAGAGGCAGAGGGTGTCAGGGAGAGAGAGAGTGGAAGAGACTTTCAGGGAGAGGGAGGGGAGTAAGCGGGAGAGAGGCAGAGGGTGTCAGGGGGAGAGAGTGGGGAAGAGACAGGATGTCCAGGAGAGGGAGGTAGAACGATCGGGAGACAGGTAGAGGGTGTCAGGGAGGGGTAGCGAGCGGAGAGAGGTAGAGGGTGACAGGGAGAGAGAGAGTGGAAGAGACAGGATGTCCAGAAGAGGGAGGTAGAGTGAGCGGGAGAGAGGCAGAGGGTGTCAGGGAGGGGGAGCGAGCGGGAGAGAGGCAGAGGGTGTCAGGGAGGGGGAGCGAGCGGGAGAGAGGCAGAGGGTGTCAGGGAGGGGGAGCCAGCGGGAGAGAGGCAGAGGGTGTCAGGGAGGGGGAGCAAGTGGGAGAGAGGCAGACGGTGTCAGGGAGAGAGCGAGAGCTGGGTATACTTGCCTACTTTTGAAAAATCATTTGAGGGAGATAGTGAAAGTAACACCTATCAGCGCGGGCGTGTACTGCTACATCTGAGAGGCGTCATAAAAATAACTTACATCCAAATGTAAATGATCCCCAAAGTTAGTAAGATCTACTTGTTGAAGAAAAGACTGATATATTGCCGGATTTTTTTGTGTATTGTGTTTTACAAGAGGTTCCATATACTGTAAGTGGCCAAAAGAAACCTTTACAATGCATGTAGCAATAGGGATCATTGTGCCTTATACCCAATGCAGGGAAATGACACTGATGAGCCCATGTGAATGTATGTATCTCTGATTTCTCTTTTTCCCTAAGAATGTAACAGCTGCATAATGGGGGTAAGGGGCAATCAGGGAGATTGCTGGTCTATTCAGGGAGTCAGGGAGATTGCTGCTATTTCAGGGAGTCTCCTGCAGAAAGAAGGAGGGTAGGTAACTATGGAGAGGGGAAGAGACAGGAGAGAGGCAGAGGGTGTCAGGGAGAGAGGCAAAGGGAGAGAGGGGAGCAAGAGAGAGAGGGGGTCAGGGAGAGTGAGAGAGAGAGAGAGGGGGGGGGGGGGAGACAGTGGGGGCCAGATGTACTAAGTCTTGAAAAGTGATTAAATGGAGAGTGATAAAGTACTAGCCAATCAGCTCCTGACTACTATTTTTCCAACACAGCCTGTAACATGGCAGTTAGGAGCTGATTGGCTGGTACTTTATTTCTCTCCACATTATCAGTTTTCAAGCCTTAGTACATTTCCTCCTAAGAGGGAAAGAGAGAGGGTGTCATGGGGAGAAAGAGGGAGAGACAGAGAGAAAGGGGAGAGAGAGGGAGAGAGAGGGTGTCATGGGGAGAAAGAGGGAGAGACAGAGAGAAAGGGGAGAGAGAGGGAGAGAGAGAGGGTGTCAAGAGGAGGGGGAGTGAGTGGGAGAGAGAGAGAGGGTGCCAATGAGGAAGACAGAAAGGGGAGCAAGAGAGAGGGAGAGTGTCAGGGAGAGAGAGAGAGAGAGAGTGTCATGGAGAGAGAGGAGATAGCATGAGGGAGGGAAAGATGAAGGGGGGGGGGGGTGAGCAGGAGAGACACTACCTGTCTGTCTGTAACAAAGGTTTCTAATGGGTTGAGGCCGATCATGGCATTAGGACCCACCCCCATACACCCATGCACTGCTACCGGGAGCCAGCCAGGTAGTAGGGTGCAGAGTGGGCAGGGCCAATGGATGCCACAGCATACAATATGTCCCACTGGCAGTGATGCAAGTAGAAAAAATGTCTTACAGGTACTGTGTGCGCGCGCCAAAAAATTGGTGTGGCCAAATGCCACATGGGGCGTGACCAATTAAAATGGGGGCGTGATACACATATGGGGGAGGAGCAGATACACATATGACCCCAATAGTGCCAGATACACGTTGCCCCACAGTGCCAGATATACATTGCCCCACAGTGCCAGATACACATTGCCCCACAGTGCCAGATACACAAATGCCCCCAGAGTACCAGATATACATTGCCCCACAGTGCCAGATACACAAATGCCCCCAGAGTACCAGATACACATTGCCCCACAGTGCCAGATACACAAATGCCCCCAGAGTACCAGATATACATTGCCCCACAGTGCCAGATACACAAATGCCCCCAGAGTACCAGATACACATTGCCTCACAGTGCCAGATACACAAATGCCCCCAGAGTGCCAGATACAGATTGTCTCACAGTGCCAGATACACAAATGCCCCCACTGTGTCAGATATACATTGCCCCCAGTGCCAGATACTGAAATGCCCCCAGTGCCAGATACACATGTCCCCGCAGTGCCAGATTTGCCCTCGGGTGTCAGATACACATGTCCCCGCAGTGCCAGATATGCCCCCAGTGCCATATACACATGTCCCCGCAGTGCCAGATATGCCCCCAGTGCCAGGTATACATGCCCCCCCCCCCAGTGCCAGGTATACATGCACCCCCCCTCCCCACCCCCCGCGCTGCTCACCACTGCTGCTGTCGTGTGTGTGTGTGTGTGTGTGTGTGTGAGGGGAGGAGAGCGCAGCCTACGCCTCTGCTTCCCCTCAGTCTCCGGCGGGTGCGGGTGTCTTAGTTCAATTCAGCGCCGATCCGTGAGCCAATTAAAGCTCGCGGTCCAGCAGCCTTGGCTGCCGGTCTGCGAGCTCTGATTGGCTCACGGGCGGCACTGAATTGAACAAAGACACTGAGGGTCAGGAGAGGAGCGGGCTGCGCTCTCCTCCCCTCACATCAGCGGCGGTGCGGCGGTGAGCAGCAGAGGGAGGGAGGGAGCGGCGGGCCGTCGACGTACCCACAGCTAAATTCCCACCCGCACACTTGCACCGCTGCCCCCTGGGCAACCGCCGTTTCTGCTCCGCCTATAATCCGGCCCTGGGCTGTGTACACAGATGCCCAGCTGAAAACATAGAAGCTTATAATTGGACACAGAAGCTGTTTTGATGGTGCGACCAATGGTGGCATCTAAAGATGCACCAAGGCATATATCAGCTGACAGCGGGCATCTCAGTCCGGGCACACTTGCATGCACGGCTGTACCCCAGGGACGAGCTTTGTAGTGGCATCAGCATAAAGTCCAATGCAGATTCAGGAGCCTTACTTTGTGCTTTTATGGAAAAAATGTAGAAAATATATAAACAACCTCTTAAAAAAAGCTGCATGAAGCAGTGAGACCATCTGTTTTCACCATGTGTCTGTGAGGTCATCACACTTTCCCATGTAGGCAGTGAGTCACTAAGAAGACATTCCCAGGCAAGGAAAATGAGTTTGATGTCTGTAACGCAGCGTGTGTCTGCCAATGAGCTCATTGTGGAACTGCCACCTTTACCATGGCTGTAGTCTTAAAGAGCCAGTAAAGTCGCTTATACGCTACTTTGATGAGCAATGTTGTTAGGAACATGGGGGGTCATTCCGAGTTGATCGCACGCTAGCTGTTTTTAGCAGCCGTGCAAACGCATAGTCGCCGCCCACAGGGGAGTGTATTTTGGCTTTGCAAGTCTGCGAACGCCTGTGCAGCCGAGTTCTGCAAAAACATTTTGTGCAGTTTCAGAGTAGGTCTGAACTTACTCAGCCCTTGCGATCACTTCAGTCTTTTTGGTGCCGGAATTGACGTCACACACCCGCCCTCCAAACAGCCGGAAACGCCTGCGTTTTCCCTATCACTCCCAGAAAACGGTCAGTTGACACACATAAACGCCCTCTTTCTGTCAATCTTCTTGCGATCGGCTGTACGTACGGATTCTTCGTTAAATCCATAGCTCAGCAACGATCCGCATTGTACCCGCATGACGCGCCTGCGCATTGCGATGCATACGCATGCGCAGTAGAGACCTGATCACAGCGCAAAAAAAATCGGCAGCGTGCTATCAACTCGGAATGACCCCCCATGGTCTCTCCCCTACAGGGCTGAAGGTAGGTTTCCTGCCCCCCAGGGCAAAGACTCAATGACTCAATCACTATATACAGTATAAGCACATCATTTTCATTCATATAATTGTAATGCAATAATACTTACTTACCAACCCTCAAAAATGACAATATGGAACTTAAAAAGATTTAGGGCCGGATATAATGCCCCCCAAGTTTGGGGGCTGTGCGTGATGACGGCTGAACTCGGACGTTTCTTTAAAGGGGCAATCACAAGGCAAAACCAACCTTGACATCACATACCCCCACACCCCCATCCGCCGTAGTGTAACTGGCTGAGTATTGCGGTGGCACATCATTAGTAACTGAATTCCCACTGTAGGGCCTGATTCACAGCCGCACACAACCCCAGTGTTCATGTAGTTGAGATTTTTTGTAACAGCGCATGTGTTTCGAAGAGTGTACGCACAAAGGTGCTCTTGTGATCAAGATGCACGGTATCAGAAATGTTGTGGAAAAGTGATGGGTGCTCCTGCTGCACACTGTCCCACCCACACAGTGAAGCCCCTACATCACCGAGGCTGCACAGTTCCTGGTGATGCCCGCATCTGCGAGAGGCAGGGACTGGAAACTAGAGATGAGCGGGTTCGGTTCCTCGGAATCCGAACCCGCCCGAACTTCATGTTTTTTTTCACGGGTCCGAGCGACTCGGATCTTCCCGCCTTGCTCGGTTAACCCGAGCGCGCCCGAACGTCATCATGACGCTGTCGGATTCTCGCGAGGCTCGGATTCTATCGCGAGACTCGGATTCTATATAAGGAGCCGCGCGTCGCCGCCATTTTCACACGTGCATTGAGATTGATAGGGAGAGGACGTGGCTGGCGTCCTCTCCATTTAGATTAGAAGAGAGAGAGTGAGATTGATTTGAGACAGAGACACTTGATTTACTGGAGCTTAGGAGTACTGTAGAGAGTGCAGAGTTTAGTAGTGACTGACCACAGTGACCACCAGACAGTGCAGTTTTATTTAATATAATCCGTTCTCTGCCTGAAAAAAACGATACACAGTGACTCAGTCACATACCATATCTGTGTGCACTGCTCAGCCCAGTGTGCTGCATCATCTATGTATATATCTGACTGTGCTCACACAGCTTATAATTGTGGGGGAGACTGGGGAGCAGTGCCAGTTATAGGTTATAGCAGGAGCCAGGAGTACATATTATTAAAATTAAACAGTGCACACTTTTGCTGCAGGAGTGCCACTGCCAGTGTGACTGACCAGTGACCTGACCACACTGACCACCAGTATAGTTAGTAGTATACTATATTGTGATTGCCTGAAAAAGTTAAACACTCGTCGTGTGACTTGTGTGGTGTTTTTTTTTTTATTCTATAAAAAACTCATTCTGCTGACAGACAGTGTCCAGCAGGTCCGTCATTATATAATATATACCTGTCCGGCTGCAGTAGTGATATATATATATTTTTTATATCATTATTTATCATCCAGTCGCAGCAGACACAGTACGGTAGTTCACGGCTGTAGCTACCTCTGTGTCGGCACTCGGCAGTCCATCCATAATTGTATACCACCTACCCGTGGTTTTTTTTTCTTTCTTCTTTATACATACATACTACATCTCATTATCAACCAGTCTATATTAGCAGCAGACACAGTACAGTAGTCCACGGCTGTAGCTACCTCTGTGTCGGCACTCGGCAGTCCGTCCATAATTGTATACCACCTACCCGTGGTTTTTTTTTCTTTCTTCTTTATACATACATACTACATCTCTTTATCAACCAGTCTATATTAGCAGCAGACACAGTACAGTAGTCCACAGCTGTAGCTACCTCTGTGTCGGCACTCGGCAGTCCATCCATAATTGTATACCACCTACCCGTGGTTTTTTTTTCTTTCTTATTTATACATACATACTACATCTCATTATCAACCAGTCTATATTAGCAGCAGACACAGTACAGTACGGTAGTCCACGGCTGTAGCTACCTCTGTGTCGGCACTCGGCAGTCCGTCCATAATTGTATACCACCTACCCGTGGTTTTTTTTTCTTTCTTCTTTATACATACATACTACATCTCTTTATCAACCAGTCTATATTAGCAGCAGACACAGTACAGTAGTCCACGGCTGTAGCTACCTCTGTGTCGGCACTCGGCAGTCCATCCATAATTGTATACCACCTACCCGTGGTTTTTTTTTCTTTCTTCTTTATACATACATACTACATCTCTTTATCAACCAGTCTATATTAGCAGCAGACACAGTACAGTAGTCCACGGCTGTAGCTACCTCTGTGTCGGCACTCGGCAGTCCATCCATAATTGTATACCACCTACCCGTGGTTTTTTTTTCTTTCTTCTTTATACATACATACTACATCTCTTTATCAACCAGTCTATATTAGCAGCAGACACAGTACAGTAGTCCACGGCTGTAGCTACCTCTGTGTCGGCACTCGGCAGTCCATCCATAATTGTATACCACCTACCCGTGGTTTTTTTTTCTTTCTTCTTTATACATACATACTACATCTCTTTATCAACCAGTCTATATTAGCAGCAGACACAGTACAGTACGGTAGTCCACGGCTGTAGCTACCTCTGTGTCGGCACTCGGCCGTCCGTCCATAATTGTATACCACCTACCCGTGGTTTTTTTTTCTTTCTTCTTTATACATACATACTACATCTCTTTATCAACCAGTCTATATTAGCAGCAGACACAGTACAGTAGTCCACGGCTGTAGCTACCTCTGTGTCGGCACTCGGCAGTCCGTCCATAATTGTATACCACCTACCCGTGGTTTTTTTTTCTTTCTTCTTTATACATACATACTACATCTCTTTATTAACCAGTCTATATTAGCAGCAGACACAGTACAGTAGTCCACGGCTGTAGCTACCTCTGTGTCGGCACTCGGCAGTCCATCCATAATTGTATACCACCTACCCGTGGTTTTTTTTTCTTTTTTCTTTATACATACATACTACATCTCTTTATCAACCAGTCTATATTAGCAGCAGACACAGTACAGTACGGTAGTCCACGGCTGTAGCTACCTCTGTGTCGGCACTCGGCAGTCCGTCCATAATTGTATACCACCTACCCGTGGTTTTTTTTTCTTTCTTCTTTATACATACATACTACATCTCTTTATCAACCAGTCTATATTAGCAGCAGACACAGTACAGTACGGTAGTCCACGGCTGTAGCTACCTCTGTGTCGGCACTCGGCAGTCCGTCCATAATTGTATACCACCTACCCGTGGGTTTTTTTTCTTTCTTCTTTATACATACATACTACATCTCTTTATTAACCAGTCTATATTAGCAGCAGACACAGTACAGTAGTCCACGGCTGTAGCTACCTCTGTGTCGGCACTCGGCAGTCCATCCATAATTGTATACTAGTATCCATCCATCTCCATTGTTTACCTGAGGTGCCTTTTAGTTGTGCCTATTAAAATATGGAGAACAAAAATGTTGAGGTTCCAAAATTAGGGAAAGATCAAGATCCACTTCCACCTCGTGCTGAAGCTGCTGCCACTAGTCATGGCCGAGACGATGAAATGCCAGCAACGTCGTCTGCCAAGGCCGATGCCCAATGTCATAGTACAGAGCATGTCAAATCCAAAACACCAAATATCAGTAAAAAAAGGACTCCAAAACCTAAAATAAAATTGTCGGAGGAGAAGCGTAAACTTGCCAATATGCCATTTACCACACGGAGTGGCAAGGAACGGCTGAGGCCCTGGCCTATGTTCATGGCTAGTGGTTCAGCTTCACATGAGGATGGAAGCACTCAGCCTCTCGCTAGAAAAATGAAAAGACTCAAGCTGGCAAAAGCAGTAGCACCGCAAAGAACTGTGCGTTCTTCGAAATCCCAAATCCACAAGGAGAGTCCGACTCCAATTGTGTCGGTTGCGATGCCTGCCTTCCCAACACTGGACGTGAAGAGCATGCGCCTTCCACCATTTGCACGCCCCCTGCAAGTGATGGAAGGAGCACCCGCAGTCCAGTTCCTGATAGTCAGATTGAAGATGTCAGTGTTGAAGTACACCAGGATGAGGAGGATATGGGTGTTGCTGGCGCTGGGGAGGAAATTGACCAGGAGGATTCTGATGGTGAGGTGGTTTGTTTAAGTCAGGCACCCGGGGAGACACCTGTTGTCCGTGGGAGGAATATGGCCGTTGACATGCCTGGTGAAAATACCAAAAAAATCAGCTCTTCGGTGTGGAAGTATTTCACCAGAAATGCGGACAACAGGTGTCAAGCCGTGTGTTCCCTTTGTCAAGCTGTAATAAGTAGGGGTAAGGACGTTAACCACCTCGGAACATCCTCCCTTATACGTCACCTGCAGCGCATTCATAATAAGTCAGTGACAAGTTCAAAAACTTGGGCCGACAGCGGGAGCAGTCCACTGACCAGTAAATCCCTTCCTCTTGTAACCAAGCTCACGCAAACCACCCCACCAACTCCCTCAGTGTCAATTTCCTCCTTCCCCAGGAATGCCAATAGTCCTGCAGGCCATGTCACTGGCAATTCTGATGATTCCTCTCCTGCCTGGGATTCCTCCGATGCATCCTTGCGTGTAACGCCTACTGCTGCTGGCGCTGCTGTTGTTGCTGCTGGGAGTCGATGGTCATCCCAGAGGGGAAGTCGTAAGACCACTTGTACTACTTCCACCAAGCAATTGACTGTCCAACAGTCCTTTGCGAGGAAGATGAAATATCACAGCAGTCATCCTACTGCAAAGCGGATAACTGAGGCCTTGACATCCTGGGTGGTGAGAAACGTGGTTCCGGTATCCATCATTACTGCAGAGCCAACTAGAGACTTGTTGGAGGTACTGTGTCCCCGGTACCAAATACCATCTAGGTTCCATTTCTCTAGGCAGGCGATACCGAAAATGTACACAGACCTCAGAAAAAGAGTCACCAGTGTCCTAAAAAATGCAGCTGTACCCAATGTCCACTTAACCACGGACATGTGGACAAGTGGAGCAGGGCAGGGTCAGGACTATATGACTGTGACAGCCCACTGGGTAGATGTATGGACTCCCGCCGCAACAACAGCAGCGGCGGCACCAGTAGCAGCATCTCGCAAACGCCAACTCTTTCCTAGGCAGGCTACGCTTTGTATCACCGGTTTCCAGAATACGCACACAGCTGAAAACCTCTTACGGCAACTGAGGAAGATCATCGCGGAATGGCTTACCCCAATTGGACTCTCCTGTGGATTTGTGGCATCGGACAACGCCAGCAATATTGTGTGTGCATTAAATCTGGGCAAATTCCAGCACGTCCCATGTTTTGCACATACCTTGAATTTGGTGGTGCAGAATTTTTAAAAAAACGACAGGGGCGTGCAAGAGATGCTGTCGGTGGCCAGAAGAATTGCGGGACACTTTCGGCGTACAGGCACCACGTACAGAAAACTGGAGCACCACCAAAAACTACTGAACCTGCCCTGCCATCATCTGAAGCAAGAAGTGGTAACGAGGTGGAATTCAACCCTCTATATGCTTCAGAGGTTGGAGGAGCAGCAAAAGGCCATTCAAGCCTATACAATTGAGCACGATATAGGAGGTGGAATGCACCTGTCTCAAGCGCAGTGGAGAATGATTTCAACGTTGTGCAAGGTTCTGATGCCCTTTGAACTTGCCACACGTGAAGTCAGTTCAGACACTGCCAGCCTGAGTCAGGTCATTCCCCTCATCAGGCTTTTGCAGAAGAAGCTGGAGACATTGAAGGAGGAGCTAACACGGAGCGATTCCGCTAGGCATGTGGGACTTGTGGATGGAGCCCTTAATTCGCTTAACAAGGATTCACGGGTGGTCAATCTGTTGAAATCAGAGCACTACATTTTGGCCACCGTGCTCGATCCTAGATTTAAAGCCTACCTTGGATCTCTCTTTCCGGCAGACACAAGTCTGCTGGGGTTGAAAGACCTGCTGGTGAGAAAATTGTCAAGTCAAGCGGAACGCGACCTGTCAACAACATCTCCTCCTTCACATTCTCCCGCAACTGGGGGTGCGAGGAAAAGGCTCAGAATTCCGAGCCCACCCGCTGGCGGTGATGCAGGGCAGTCTGGAGCGACTGCTGATGCTGACATCTGGTCCGGACTGAAGGACCTGACAACGATTACGGACATGTCGTCTACTGTCACTGCATATGATTCTCTCACCATTGAAAGAATGGTGGAGGATTATATGAGTGACCGCATCCAAGTAGGCACGTCACACAGTCCGTACTTATACTGGCAGGAAAAAGAGGCAATTTGGAGGCCCTTGCACAAACTGGCTTTATTCTACCTAAGTTACCCTCCCACAAGTGTGTACTCCGAAAGAGTGTTTAGTGCCGCCGCTCACCTTGTCAGCAATCGGCGTACGAGGTTACATCCAGAAAATGTGGAGAAGATGATGTTCATTAAAATGAATTATAATCAATTCCTCCGTGGAGACATTCACCAGCAGCAATTGCCTCCACAAAGTACACAGGGTGCTGAGATGGTGGATTCCAGTGGGGACGAATTGATAATCTGTGAGGAGGGGGATGTACACGGTGATATATCGGAGGATGATGATGAGGTGGACATCTTGCCTCTGTAGAGCCAGTTTGTGCAAGGAGAGATTAATTGCTTCTTTTTTGGGGGGGGTCCAAACCAACCCGTCATATCAGTCACAGTCGTGTGGCAGACCCTGTCACTGAAATGATGGGTTGGTTAAAGTGTGCATGTCCTGTTTATACAACATAAGGGTGGGTGGGAGGGCCCAAGGACAATTCCATCTTGCACCTCTTTTTTCTTTTCTTTTTCTTTGCGTCATGTGCTGTTTGGGGAGGGTTTTTTGGAAGGGCCATCCTGCGTGACACTGCAGTGCCACTCCTAGATGGGCCCGGTGTTTGTGTCGGCCACTAGGGTCGCTTATCTTACTCACACAGTCAGCTACCTCATTGCGCCTCTTTTTTTCTTTGCGTCATGTGCTGTTTGGGGAGGGTTTTTTGGAAGGGACATCCTGCGTGACACTGCAGTGCCACTCCTAGATGGGCCCGGTGTTTGTGTCGGCCACTAGGGTCGCTTATCTTACTCACACAGTCAGCTACCTCATTGCGCCTCTTTTTTTCTTTGCGTCATGTGCTGTTTGGGGAGGGTTTTTTGGAAGGGACATCCTGCGTGACACTGCAGTGCCACTCCTAGATGGGCCCGGTGTTTGTGTCGGCCACTAGGGTCGCTTATCTTACTCACACAGTCAGCTACCTCATTGCGCCTCTTTTTTTCTTTGCGTCATGTGCTGTTTGGGGAGGGTTTTTTGGAAGGGACATCCTGCGTGACACTGCAGTGCCACTCCTAGATGGGCCCGGTGTTTGTGTCGGCCACTAGGGTCGCTTATCTTACTCACACAGCGACCTCGGTGCAAATTTTAGGACTAAAAATAATATTGTGAGGTGTGAGGTATTCAGAATAGACTGAAAATGAGTGTAAATGATGGTTTTTGAGGTTAATAATACTTTGGGATCAAAATGACCCCCAAATTCTATGATTTAAGCTGTTTTTTAGGGTTTTTTGAAAAAAAACACCCGAATCCAAAACACACCCGAATCCGACAAAAAAAATTCGGTGAGGTTTTGCCAAAACGCGGTCGAACCCAAAACACGGCCGCGGAACCGAACCCAAAACCAAAACACAAAACCCGAAAAATTTCAGGCGCTCATCTCTACAGTGGAAACTTGTCTCCTCTGCTGTGAACTGATAGGTCGACTTAAGTTTTCTGTGGGGGGCTGGGGCAACTAATGCGTGTTTATTTTTACTATGGGGGCAGTGTGATTGTTTTTTTTACTGTGGGAGCTAATATGTATTTTCTCCTGTGGGGGCCAGTGTCATTGTTTGCTTTTTACTGTGGGGGCCAATGTGGGTGTTTTTTTTTTTTACTATGAAGGCAAATGTGGTTTATTTTATTTTTTTACTATGGGGGCCAGTGTGTTTGTTTTTTTTCCTGTGGGGCCAATGTGTTTTATTCTATGGTTAGCCAGCGTGCCAATATGTTTATTATTTTCTTGTGGGGTCTAATGTTGCTGTTTTTTTTTCTTTTTACTGTTGAGGTATTGTGTTTTATTTTTTACTGTGGGAGCCAATGTGTTTTGTTTTTTTACTGTGGGGACCACACATTTTCTTTAGTGTGTGGGCCAATGTGTGTGTTATTTTTTCTTGTAGTGCGCACGCAGTGTGTGGTGGTGCAGGGTGCAAAACTGGCTTACGAGGTAGTCTTCATCCGTTAAGCAATACCCCTTTAAGTGTGACCAAGCCCCTTTCTCAAGCCAGATTCCACCCTCTACTTCCAAAAACTTTGAGGGAGGGGTGTTTATGCATTTTGGCAGTTCACACTGGGAGACATACTATCTAGATGTGCCCTGGCTACATGCATAGGCAATACTAGGACAGAAATGCTGCCCTTGCCAGAGTACTGGGGCTCATTTCGATAGTGCCACTGATGATGGAGTATAATGATCCAGCAATCCGTATTACTGCATGTGTGAGGGGGTTCCAATGGCCAGTCTGATGGTTGCGATGGTGATCCCATACTGCCTCTTTGGATGCAGCATGCGGTTCAGGGCTGGTGTGTGGAGTGTGCCACCACACATAGTGCAGCATGGTAGGGGGCGCTGTTGGCGGCACTTGTCAATTATCTGTTTTAATTACTTTCACTTGCAGCTTCCGCCCTTTTTGAAGCCCAGCATCTCCTGACCGCCCCTGTTTACTACCCCCACCCCTTCCGTCTCTAATACCTATACAACATTCATAAACGTAACGCAATAGCTCCTGGTTATCCCATCACAATGTCCTTTATTACATTTCAAGATGCTGACATACCCGGGATTAAAAAAAAAAGTCTGATTGCACTTTAAAACAAGTCGGACTGAGATGAGGGAGCTGAGAGGAGGAGATGGGGGAGAGCAGCAGGGAGATGAGAGAGCTGAGAGGAGGAGACGGGGGAGAGCAGCGGGGAGACGGGGGAGAGCAGCGGGAAGACGGAGGAGAGCAGCGGGGAGACAGAGGGAGTGCAGCGGCTACAGCAACGTAACAGGAGGATGGGGCACCGCCGCCAGACCTCACAGCAGCGTCCACCCAGCTCCAGCAAGCGGGACCTCGCTTGCTGGAGCCGGGTGGACACTGCTGTGAGCGCCGGCGGTGCCCCATCCTCCTGTTACGCTGCTATAGCCGCCTCTCTCCCCCCGTCTCCCCGCTGCTCTCCTCCGTCTCCCCGCTGCTCTCCCCCCCGTCTCCCCGCTGCTCTCCTCCGTCTCCCCGCTGCTCTCTCCCGTCTCCCCGCTGCTCTCTCCCGTCTCCCCGCTGCTCTCCCCCGTCTCCCCGCTGCTCTCCCCCGTCTCCCCACTGCTCTCCCCCGTCTCCTCCTCTCAGCTCCCTCATCTCAATCCGACTTTTCTTTAAATCGGATTGAGATGGTTGGAAACGGGGCCAAAACCTGCCGACAGGTTTTGGCCCCATTTCCGCCAGAAGTATGCGGATCTAGTCCGCTGATCCACGTGTTTTCCGACAAGTCGGGAATTCCTGACTTGTCATAACAAAACAGTCCCTAATGAATAGGTCGGAACCCCTTCCGATGTAAATCTGTCGGAAGCTGCCGTCTTTCCGACAAGACGGCAGCTTCCGACACTTATTGAATACACCCCATAATGGATATGGGACTTTAGAAAACGCTCTGCCCAGTCAAAGGAATAATTGTGTTGACTTGGCTAGTCATTTGGCATAAAGCCAGAACAAATAGAAAAATGTGGTGTGTGATTCCCGGTCGGATTATTAACCTGCAAGAACAGGCAGGATCCATGACTCACCCTGACGGACTGATATGTAATGACATTTGTCAGTTCAGGTGTTCTGCAGGTCTCAGGGCCTTTCCTATGCTGTATCTACAGCTGGAAAAAAGAATTCTTTCTGCGATCCATTCCAAGGCAGCCATGTAAATGCAGACGGTCATAATAGCAGAAATTACAGCGCACTTACCCTGTATACATCAAATGCAGAGAAATCATTGCGGCAGAAAACGGCGGCAAATTTCAAAGTGGTAACCTGAGAATCATGTCACCGTTTGAGCGTTTGTAAAATATTGCGACCCTTATGTAAAAGGTTGGGATTTGCTGGCTGCGGCGTGAATACGGCGGTATGGCCACTAGATTTACAGCGGAAATTAGTTCTTAAGCGAAAACTACTGGAGGCTGTTTTTCCCTTAAAACTATTTGCTGATGTAAATATTGCGGCTACATTGCTGGCTTACACTGACCACTTTGATGCACAACAATAGTGCATGTGAGTCTGAATCTGTATACAAAGTGCTGCCACGCAGCGTTTTCTCACACTAAGTTCCGTCATGCATCATCTGACAGTACATGTGTAACGAATTCCTTTGCGGTTACAGGGCCTAATTCAGACATGGTCGCTCCTCTGCGAATTTACAGAGATTTGTGATTGGATAGTCGCCGCCCAGACAAAGTGAAAAGCCACCCCGTACAAGTCTGCGTACGCCGTGCGAAAAGCTTTGCAAACGCCGGCCAGCTACAAATCTGTTCACACCTCACTCACCATCGAATGATTTTTCCAGTCTGTGCGCAGCCCAGGACTTACTCCTACAGTGCGATACAGACAGGCTGATCGGGGCCGGAGCTGACGTCACACACCCGCCCTGAAAACGCTTGGGAACGCCTGCGTTTTTTCTGACAATCCCAGGAAACAGGCAGTTACCGCCTCCAAACGCCAGCTTCCTGTCAATCAGCCTACGTATGCCTAGCGATTAAAAAAGATGCAGGATTTATTCGCAATTTGAGCTCGCACGATGATCTATATGCATGCCCAGTCAATCGATAATCGGCCACCTTGCGAATTCACACAACAGCGATCGGGTCTGAATTACCCCCATAGTCACAGTAATCACCTAACTATCACTTACAGGCTGTGCTTGAAAAATGATAGGAGCTAATTGGTTGGTACTTGATCTTTCTAAACTTTATCTCTCACCAAGCTTTGATAAATCTCTCCCCTAATAGTTGTTTTAGTAGCTCTCTACCACCCAGCAGATGCATTTCTGATTGAGAATTGCAGACAATCTTGGTTGCCCTGAAGGACCGGAGGCATCTTCTGTTAGGAACCTCTAACCATCTATGTTAGAATTAGAGTTATATTAGTACATCATTAATACTATCATTAATATGTTTTGTTTTTGTTTTTTTACAAAGAATGAGTTTTTACATAGCTAGCTATACTGGCATTCTAGTTGGCTGAGTAATATACACCAACCCCGCAAGGATTGCTGTGCGGAGAGTCATCATCCATTGGAGGCATTTAACAGTGGAACTGTCTTCTATTACATTACCGCCAATGAATGTTATAATAGTAATAGTAATAATAACATATATAATATAATATAATATAGTAATAATATAACTTTGCTGGTCCAAGCAAAGTTCATTGTCTGGTAGACTGGTAAACATTGTGGGTACAAGAGTTTGGTAGACTGGTGGGCATTGTGGGTACCAGAGTCTGGATGACTGGTGGGCATTGTGGGTACAAGAGTCTGGTAGACCGGGAGGCATTGTGGGTACAAGAGTCTGGTAGACTGGTAGGCATTGTGGGTACAAGAGTCTGGTAGACTGGTGGGCATTGTGGGTACAAGAGTCTGGATGACTGGTAGGTATTGTGGGTACAAGAGTCTGGATGACTGGTAGGCATTGTGGGTACAAGAGTCTGGTAGACCGGTGGGCATTGTGGGTACAAGAGTCTGGTAGACCGGTGGGCATTGTGGGTACAAGAGTCTGATAGACTGGTAGGCATTGTGGGTACAAGAGTCTGGTAGACCGGTGGGCATTGTGGGTACAAGAGTCTGGTAGACCGGTGGGCATTGTGGGTACAAGAGTCTGGTAGACTGGGGGGAATTGTGGGTACAAGAGTCTGGTAGACCGGTGGGCATTGTGGATACAAGAGTCTGGTAGACCGGTGGGCATTGTGGGTACAAGAGTCTGGTAGACTGGGGGGAATTGTGGGTACAAGAGTCTGGTAGACCGGTGGGCATTGTGGGTACAAGAGTCTGGTAGACCGGTGGGCATTGTGGGTACAAGAGTCTGGTAGACTGGGGGGAATTGTGGGTACAAGAGTCTGGAAGACTGGTAGGCATTGTGGGTACAAGAGTCTGGAAGACTGGTGGGCATTGTGGGTACAAGAGTCTGGTAGACCGGTGGGCATTGTGGGTACAAGAGTCTGGTAGACTGGGGGGAATTGTGGGTACAAGAGTCTGGTAGACCGGTGGGCATTGTGGGTACAAGAGTCTGGTAGACCGGTGGGCATTGTGGGTACAAGAGTCTGGTAGACTGGGGGGAATTGTGGGTACAAGAGTCTGGTAGACCGGTGGGCATTGTGGGTACAAGAGTCTGGTAGACCGGTGGGCATTGTGGGTACAAGAGTCTGGTAGACTGGGGGGAATTGTGGGTACAAGAGTCTGGAAGACTGGTAGGCATTGTGGGTACAAGAGTCTGGAAGACTGGTGGGCATTGTGGGTACAAGAGTCTGGTAGACCGGTGGGCATTGTGGGTACAAGAGTCTGGTAGACTGGTGGGCATTGTGGGTACAAGAGTCTGGTAGACTGGTAGGCATTGTGGGTACAAGAGTCTGGGAGACTGGGGGGAATTGTGGGTACAAAAGTCTGGCCATTATATATAATATTCTCATTGGTACATTGCTACTATTCCTGTAGTGGGTAAGGACGAGAACTGATACGCTCATGGGGCCTAATTCAGACCAGATCGCTAGCAGGTGATTTTTGCACTGCTGCGATCAGATAGTCGCCACCTACAGGGGAGTGTATTTTAGCTTTGCAAGTGTGTGAACGCATGTGTAGCAGAGCTGTACAAACAGATCTTGTGCCGTCTCTGCGCAGCCCAGGACTTACTCAGCCGCTGCGATCACTTCAGCCTGTCCATGACCGGGATTGACGTCAGGAACGCTGGACGTTTGCAACGCTTGGACACGCCTGCGTATTTCCAACTACTCCCAGAAAACGATCAGTTGCCACCCACAAACGCCCTTTTCCTGTTAGTCTCCTTGCGATCGCCCGTGTGAACGGATCCTTTGCACAAACCCATCGCTGAGCGGCGATCCGCTTGGTACCTGTGCGACGCGCATGTGCACTGCGGTGCATACGCACGCGCAGTTCAGACCTGATCACAGCGCTGTACGAAAATGCAGCCTAGCGATCAGATCTGAATTGCCCCCAGGGTCAGGAGTTTCATCCCTGGAAGGGGAAATAAGATAATCTTGATATTGATGTTTATATGATTTGCGGGACACTGGACCTTCCTTAAATTGATGGTTTATACAGGCGCACATATTGTTACTTAGTTTATCAGCTCTATATCCTGTTTGATATTATAGATCAATTATTGTATGTTAATAAATGTTTTTTTAAATGTGTATATGTGTCCCTATTGGCGTCATTTCTGCCATCTCTTATTAAGGCACTATACTGTATTTTTGTATAGAACAGTTGTTACCTTTGTCTTTTCTGAAGAGGAACATACATGAGCTCATATTGCAGCCACAGGGGCTGTTACAATAATCTGGGGCGATGTTGGTTATGCCGGGGTGCCTATGAGAAAGTGCAAATATAGGAAACATTTATGGTAGTCCTGAGATGACGGATTATTACACGCAGCACTAAAATGTGCAATTATGGGGCTAAATCAGGGCATAATCCATGAGATTTGGTATGCCATTGCTGGTGCGTCTATGCCATTGCAATGTCACATCGCACGGCATCAATCACAACAGTTACAGAATCCACCCAATAGCATGAAGAAAGAGGTAGGGTCTAATATCCAGATGGTCGGAATTTCCAATGCTCAGAGGGGGTCATTCCGAGTTGACCGCTCGCTAGCAGTTTTTAGCAGCCGTGCAAACGCTAAGCCTCCGCCCTCTGGGAGTGTATTTTAGCTTAGCAGAAGTGGGAACGAAAGGATCGCAGAGCGGCTACAAAAATAATTTGTGCAGTTTCAGAGTAGCTCCAGACCTACTCAGCGCTTGCGATAACTTCAGACTGTTTAGTTCCGGATTTGACGTCACAAACACGCCCTGCGTTCGGCCAGCCACGCCTACGTTTTTCCTGGCATGCCTGCGTTTTTTTGAATACTCCCTGAAAACGGTCAGTTGACACCCAGAAACGCCCCTTTCCTGTCAATCACTCTGCGGCTGGCATTGCGACTGAAAAGCGTCGCTACACCTTGTGTAAAAGGACATCGGCCGTTGTGAAAGTACATCGCGCGTGCGCACTGCGCCACATACGCATGCACAGAAGTGCCGCTTTTTCCCTTAATCGCTGCGCTGTGAACATTTTTCACTAGTGATCAACTTGGAATGACCCCCAGAGTGCAGACAGATCCAGGTAAGTATTTTAACCCTATCCCCTAACGCCAACCCCCCCCTCCCCCCCACACCACCACCACCACCACCACCGTCACCACAGCCTAACCCTCCCACTACTGTCTTACCCTAACCCTAAAACTAACGCTAACCCTGATACTCATCTTGGGCATTCGTCGGCCTTCTCAGCACTATGATTCCAGTGTTGGGATTCTGACCATCAGGGTTCCCCGACCACCGGGATTCTGACTACATCAGAACAGAACGAGGTGGAACCAAGGGACCAATTAATTAAATATCCACTTTTCTCAAACAAACAGATTGTGTAAGACTTATCACACACAATGAGATCAAACATCTAAATAGAAGACCGAATGAATAATAAGAGGAAGATCTCCGCAGATCAGAGAGGAATTAAGCCTGCGGGTAACATTTTCTCCAATATGAATCTGTCAGACAGTTTGTTATCAGAACCTGACAGCGGTTACTCGCTCTAGGAAATTATAACCTGGATGATCGCAAATTTGTTAAATATCTTACAGCATCTGAGCGGGACAACAACCAATTCACAGCCAACAACAGAAAACCTATAGCTACAGGTAACCTCAGGTCTGTCATGTGGTGTCTAGATCTACAGTACTTCCCACAGAAAATGCACAGAAAGAGAAGATAAAAATATATAGACGCTGGTTGATCAACTAATATTTACGGGATAATCCTTCAAAACAACAATTTTCGGGAGATACCCACCAATATGAAGTATCCCCCAAATGTACTGCATCAGCTGCGGCTCCTAAACTTCCGAGAGCAGCTGCAAAGCTGTCAAATTCTGGAGCTTGGCCCCATCAGGATAACGACATCGTCAGACAGAGATGTGCACAGACCCAGTGTTTTGGTTTTGGATCTGGATTTATTAAAAAATGTATAAAAACAACTAAAATCATGTACAGGAACTTGGATGCAAGTATGTAGTATCGCAGTGTGAGAGGTGCGCCTGCGGTGCGTGTGGTGCCTGCTGCCGTGCAGGTGTAGACTCTGTACTCACCAGGCGCCGCTCTCTCTCACCTTCAGGTACCGGAGCCTCCAACGGACCTGGAAATCTTCAGTCGGATCCGGACACGGCGATTCCCTCTCGGAGCTGACCGACGACCGAGCTGAGGAGAGAATGGTTTACATTAAAGGGGGTATCGACCCTTCTTCCACTGGAACAGGGGATACCCCAGGGGTGACCGCGACCTTCACCGGTTGGGTGAATGGTCATCACCGGCACAAAGCCTCAGCCACCCAGATTTCACACACTCGCGCTTTCGCACGTAGTGTGATGAAAAGGATTCTCACGTCCGTGAGCAATCCCGACTCCGGCGCTCGGGGACAGACAAGGGACAAACGTACACGGATGCTACTCACCGTCACAAGTCTTGCACTCCGATCTTCTCCACTTACAGGTCTGCCTTCGCCCACGGGCCTAGCGCCCGCCTAACTTGCTGCCCGTTGGGTGACCTGGGCCTAATGCCCAAGGTCACCTTAATGTATCCCTAATTGGCCACAAATACACTAGGGCCTAACGCCCTCTATTGCCCACAGGCCTATTGCCTGATGTGCCCTCGGGCCTAATGCCCGTCCCTGGTGGTCGAGGGAGGAAAAGGGGAGGGGGACAGATAGCCTCACTGAGGCCTCACCTAATCCGGGGGCCTCCACCGTCTTCTGCCGCTGACCCGTCCTGGCCAGCGGCGCCTCCGACTCTTCTCCGCGTCCAGCCGCCGCTGGACATCTTCTTCAAGGGGCCTGGCATCTTCTGGCCTCTTCCGCGGCCTCAGGACCTCTTCACCGCTCTTCGGCGCGGCCCGGCGTCTTCTCCCGGCGGTGTCTTCTCTCTTCTCCCTCGCGCTCCTCTCCGCCGTCGTCCTCTTCGCGCTCCTGCGCGCGGGCCTCTCCTCTCGGTCCCATCCGGCGTCTGACGTCAGACGCCGGGGGCGGGGCCTATGACGCGGCGAGCGCCGATTGGCTCGCCGCGTCCCTCTCTGATTGGCCGCCGCTCCGGGAGCCGCGATTGGCTCCCGGAGGGCGCCAACATTCAAACCCCTCTGCAGCCTCTGGTCCGGTGCAGGGAAAAGGGTAATCCCTGCACCGGACACCCGCCGCCGCCACGCATACAGCGCTGCTGATGTGCCCGCAGGGCACATCTTTACATTTCCCCCCCCTTTTTCCTTTGTAGTCCCTACAAAGTTCCTCACGACTTCCATTGTCCGCGGGTCAGGGAATTCCGAGGTCCCTCCGGCGAGGTTGCAGGGCACATCTTTACAGCAGCATGAACTACAGCCCACACTATCCTGAGCGAAACGGCCTCTGACGTCACTAGGGACGGACTTACATGCAATCCAAAACACTCAAGATCGGTTTTAACTCGGAACCTCAAAGTCAGCCGATTTGACTGAAAACCCCAAAGTTCCGGTATGTTTGGTCTGCAGCATGTTCGGTATCTTCAGCCTCATCTCTACCATGGGTTACTAATTCCAGGGCTCGGGGTAATGAAGTCCGAGTTGGCCAGAGGTGCGGGTTCCCGGCCGAACTCGGCTATTTTTTTTCAAGCGCCAATCATGTACAAGGTAAAACCATGCATGTAAATGATCGCCGCTTTAAAAAAAAAATCCAGTTCAGCTGGGATCCCGCACCTTCGGCCAACTTGGACTTCATTGCATCCAGCCCCAAGTGTGCTCTGTGGACACCATCCACCCCCTCATCAGGCTTAGCAGGTGTTCCCTCGCATCCACCCACAGGGCAGCCATACGTCTACCTACTACAGCAGATACTAGGTTTATGGTACTGCAGGTGGCCACCTCAACCGCCTTGTGGATAATTCAGCCCTGCCTTATAGTGCCTGAGACGAGACTGGATTGTGACTGGAGGCGTGATTGCACAAAATAGTACAGGAAATGCTAAATTCTGATATATAACATATATTGACGTTATTGTCTGGTCAGCCCAACAAATAAATAGCCAAGCGGCGTGGAGCATCAGAATTGCCCCGGAAATCAGATGCAAATCAGACTGAGCCCTTACTGCACTTTCTTTGCGATTGCACACCCACTGCAGACATATTGCCACCCACTTTCTGCGAGTCTATGCCCACTCTAGTTCCAGTCTGAGCTCCCTAGTCATAGTGGGACAGACATGAGACAAAAAAAAATGCTGAATGAGAAAAGCCGAACATCCACAGTGTGTTTTTAGGGGGTACCCGTAATACTAAGTACCGCCCGGATGAATGCATGGGAGCTGCAGCAGATAGCAGAGCTTGGACCTATCAGATAATACCGTCTTCACATGGCATCGGCTATTGTACATTTTGCAGAAATTACCAGGAGAGGGATGCAGAGGGTCCCTCCCTGGCGATGGTGCAGCACCACGGCCAGCTCACAAACCCAGAAAAAAAGTGGTCAAATCAATGATGACTTCTACACATTGCAGGGAAGGGTCCGATCCTGTCCCTGGATGTGACGTACGCACATTGGGGCGATACTTAATTTCTTGCATTTTGAACGCGAACGGCAAACCTCAAATGGCAAACTGAACAGTGATGTGAAATTTGAACTTAAAATAAGTATTAAAACCCTTTTAGATTAATCGAAAATATTTTTATGGTCTTAGAAAAAAAATTGAAGTAAAAAATGTTGGCAAGAAAATTAAATCTTTGAATGTGATCGGCGAGCTTAATGAATTTAGAGCGCCACACTGACTTGCGTACCGCAAACGTGTTCAGGGTCATTAAATCGGTAAAATTCTATAAACTACTATAAACTACTATAAAACACCTAAGCGGTTCAGTACATTTGAGTATCTAGTATACTCAATCAATGCCACATTAAGTGGGATGAAGCTACTAAGTTGAGGAGGTGGGGGGGGGGGGGGCGGGGGGGGGGGAGAGATGGAACCTTTACTAATACAGTGCGGAATCTGCTAAATTATAACAAAAGATCAGACTAATTTTTTATTTTATTTTTTGCAAAAAACACACAAATCCTTGTGTTTTGCTTTCACGACATCTCTGAAATTCCTTTTCAAGTAAGACATAACTACGTAATAAAACACACAGGCACATTGTCTTCTAAGCCACTTTGCAAATATGAGAGTTGGGCCAGACAGTGACACCATAGATTTTAATGCTACCCCCATGGTAGAAGAATTGGGCTCATATTACACTGGCCCACAGGAAAATTAGATTGTAAACTTCCCTGGTGCAGGATATTAAATGAATAAACATTCCATGGTGCTACATAAGTGAACGGTTATTGTAAAACTAGTTAGTTAACTCCTTCTGTGCTGAGGGTGAGTATGACACCAATTTGCACTGCGTAACTTGCGAGGAATCACCATGCAGGTGGTCACTAGGAGAACGCACGCACATGTGCGATTGCAGAGGAGCGCTTATATGCAACCTGCGACAGAGCCGGATTAAGAGGGGGGTCCCGGGGATAAGTACCCCGGGCCCCCTTTTTTCAAAGGGCCCCCCGTCGCCGCCGCAGATCGGAACAGAGATCCGATCTGCGGTATTGCGCTGCACTCCCGGGAGCCGGCGCCACACGCAGCGGCAGGGCAGCTCAGCGATTGCTGTCCCTGGCGGCTCTGGCTCCTGGCTCCCGGCGGCGGCTCCACTGACTGCACTGCCTGTGTGATGGGACAGCTGAGCGACGGCTCAGCTGTCTGACTGCACTGCCTGTGTGATGGGACAGCTGAGCGACGGCTCAGCTGTCCAATAACATGAGGAGCAGCAGCCTGCGGCTCAGATATTGGCTGCCGCTGGGCGCGCAAGCTGCAGGGAAGGAGGAGAGAGGACAGCCGCGCGTGGAGGCAGCAGCCAGCCCAGCACCCATTCTCAGCCAGCTTTCAGAACGTAAGGCTGATTTACAGTATGTTATGGGTTTTAATATATATATATATATATATATATATATATGTGTGTATATATATATATATGTATATATATGTATGTATATATATATATATATATATATATATGTATAATATATGTGTATCTATATATATATATATATATGTGTGTATATATATAATATATATTGTGTGTGTGTATATATATATATATATATATATGTGTATATATAAAGGTGTGTGTGTATATAATATATATATATGATTTTAATTTTAAATCTTAGGGCCCCCCTGTCTTAAGTACCCCAGGCCCCCCGAGGCCTTAATCCAGCTCTGACTTGCGACCTTGTGCGATGGCAGAGCACAAGCGGGAAGGAAAAGGGCGTGCACAAGGGCTTATTTACACGAAAGTGGCTCATCCAGTCCCGCAGAAACACGCGTGTATGCCTGCTTAGAGGAAACCCTGATGATGACTTGGCATAAACCAGACACGTGTTGCTGGTGAACAATTTACGCCCATTTTGCGCACAAGTCTGCTCGTTCCCTGTGTACCGCCCCACACTACTCTGAATACTTGGAGAGAGATATATCAGAGGACATGAATGAATGGCAGTAAGATACCAGAGGTATTGCATCATATCAGACAGATGATAACTTACGCTGAGAGCACATGAGCCGGAGATTGACAGTTGGGACATTTTCCAATTAAACCCAATCACTAAGAGAAAGATCAACAGTGACATCTGGTGTCTATTACAGACGCGGGAAGCGGCCTGACTGCTGCACTGCCAGATACAGTAATAACAGGCATCAAAGACATAGGGGAAGTGAAAACTACAAAGAGTAGACAATGTGTTAACTCATTAGAATCCCATGCAGAGCACTACATGCAGCACCGAATCAGAGCACTACATGCAGCACAGAACCAGCGCACTACACGCAGAGCACTACATGCAGCACAGAATCAGAGCACTACATGCAGCACCGAATCAGAGCACTACATGCAGAGCACTACATGCAGCACAGAAGCAGAGCACTACATGCAGCACAGAATCATCATACTACATGCAGGGCTCTACATGTAGCACAGAATCAGAGCACTACATGCAGAGCACTACATGCAGCACAGAATCAAAGCACTACATGCAGAGAACTACATGCAACACAAAATCAGAGCACTACACGCAGCACAGAATCAGTGCACTGTATGCAGCACAGAATCACAGCACTACATGCAGCACAGAATCAAGGCACTACATGTAGAGCACTGCATGCAACACAAAATCAGAGCACTACATGTAGCACAGAATCAGAGCACTACATCCAGAGCACTACATGCAGCACAGAATCAGTGCACTGTATGCAGCACAGAATCACAGCACTACATGCAGCACAGAATCAAGGCACTACATGTAGAGCACTGCATGCAACACAAAATCAGAGCACTACATGTAGCACAGAATCAGAGCACTACATCCAGAGCACTACATGCAGCACAGAATCAAAGCACTACATGCAGGACAGAATCACAGCACTACATGCAGCACATAATTTAGTGCAATACATGTAGAGCTCTATATTCAGCACAGAATCACAGCACTACATGCAGCACAGAATCAGCGCACTACATGCAGCCCAGAATCAGAGCACTACATGCAACACAGAATCAGAGTCTACATGCAGAGCTCCATATTCAGCACAGAATCAGAGCACTATATGCACAGTACTACATGCAGCACAGAATCAGAGCACTACCTGCAGAGCTCTATATTCAGCACAGAATCCGTGCACTACATGCAGAGCACTACATGCAGCACAGAATCAGAGCACTACATGCAGCAAAGAATCAAAGCACTACATGCAGAGCTCTATATTCAGCACAGAATCAGTGCACTACATGCAGCACAGAATCAGAGCACTACATGCAGCGCTCTATATTCAGCACAGAATCAGAGGCACTATATGTAGCACAGAATCATAGCACTACATGCAGCACAGAATCAGAGCATTACATGCAGCACAGAATCAGAACACTAAATGCAGAGCTCTATATTCAGCACAGATTCAGAGCACTACATGCAGCACAGAATCAGCGCACTACATGCAGCACAGGATAAGTGCACTACATGCAGCACAGAATCAGAGCACTACATGCAGCACAGAATCAGAGTACTACATGCAGAGCTCTATATCCACCACAGAATCAGTGCACTACATGCAGCACAGAATCAGGGCACTACATGCAGAGCTCTATTTTCAGCACAGAATCAGCGCACTACATGCAGCACAGAACGAGAGCACTAAATGCAGCACAGAATCAGAGTCTACATGCAGAGCTCCATATTCAGCACAGAATCAGAGCACTATATGCACAGCACTACATGCAGCACAGAATCAGAGGCACTATGTGCAGCACAGAATCAGAGCACTACATGCAGAGCTCTATAATCAGCACAGAATCAGTGCACTACATGCAAAGCACTACATGCAGCACAGAATCAGAGCACTACATGCAGAGCTCTATATTCAGCACAGAATCAGTGCACTACATGCAGCACAGAATCAGAGCACTACATGCAGCGCTCTATATTCAGCACAGAATAAGAAGCACTACATGCAGCACAGAATCAGAACACTAAATGCAGAGCTCTATATTCAGCACAGATTCAGAGCACTACATGCAGCACAGAATCAGAGCACTACATGCAGCACAGGATAAGTGCACTACATGCAGCACAGAATCAGAGCACTACATGCAGCACAGAATCAGAGTACTACATGCAGAGCTCTATATTCACCACAGAATCAGTGCACTACATGCAGCACAGAATCAGAGTACTACATGCAGAACTCTATTTTCAGCACAGAATCAGAGCACTACATGCAGCACAGAATGAGAGCACTACATGCAGCACAGAATTTAGAGCAATACATATTCAGCACAGAATCACAGCACTACATGCAGCACAGAATCAGCGTACTACATGCAGCCCAGAATCAGAGCACTACATGCAGCCCAGAATCAGAGCACTACATGCAGCACAGAATCAGAGTCTACATGCAGAGCTCCATATTCAGCACAGAATCATAGCACTATATACACAGCACTACATGCAGCACAGAATCAAAGCACTACATGCAGCACAGAATCACAGCACTACATGCAGCACATAATTTAGTGCAATACATGTAGAGCTCTATATTCAGCACAGAATCACAGCACTACATGCAGCACAGAATCAGCGCACTACATGCAGCCCAGAATCAGAGCACTACACTCAGCACAGAATCAGAGTACTACATGCAGAGCTCTATATCCGCCACAAAATCAGTGCACTACATGCAGCACAGAATCAGAGCACTACATGCAGAGCTCTATTTTCAGCACAGAATCAGAGCACTACATGCAGCACAGAATGAGAGCACTAAATGCAGCACAGAATCAGAGTCTACATGCAGCGCTCCATATTCAGCACAGAATCAGAGCACTATATGCACAGCACTACATGCAGCACAGAATCAGAGGCACTATGTGCAGCACAGAATCAGAGCACTACATGCAGAGCTCTATAATCAGCACAGAATCAGTGCACTACATGCAGAGCACTACATGCAGCACAGAATCAGAGCACTACATGCAGAGCTCTATATTCAGCACAGAATCAGTACACTACATGCAGCACAGAATCAGAGCACTACATGCAGCGCTCTATATTCAGCACAGAATCAGAGGCACTATATGCAGCACAGAATCAGAGCACTACATGCAGCACAGAATCAGAACACTAAATGCAGAGCTCTATATTCAGCACAGATTCAGAGCACTACATGCAGCACAGGATAAGTGCACTACATGCAGCACAGAATCAGAGCACTACATGCAGCACAGAATCAGAGTACTACATGCAGAGCTCTATATTCACCACAGAATCAGTGCACTACATGCAGCACAGAATCAGAGCACTACATGCAGAACTCTATTTTCAGCACAGAATCAGAGCACTACATGCAGCACAGAATTTAGAGCAATACATATTCAGCACAGAATCACAGCACTACATGCAGCACAGAATCAGCGCACTACATGCAGCACAGAATCAGAGCACTACATGCAGCACAGAATCAGAGTCTACATGCAGAGCTCCATATTCAGCACAGAATCATAGCACTATATACACAGCACTACATGCAGCACAGAATCAAAGCACTACATGCAGCACAGAATCACAGCACTACATGCAGCACATAATTTAGTGCAATACATGTAGAGCTCTATATTCAGCACAGAATCACAGCACTACATGCAGCACAGAATCAGCGCACTTCATGCAGCCCAGAATCAGAGCACTACATGCAGCACAGAATCAGAGTCTACATGCAGAGCTTCATATTCAGCACAGAATCAGAGCACTATATGCACAGCCTCTACATGCAGCACAGAATCAGAGGCACTATGTGCAGCACAGAATCAGAGCACTACATGCAGAGCTCTATATTCAGCACAGAATCAGTGCACTACATGCAGAGCACTACATGCAGCACAGAATCAGAGCACTACATGCAGAGCTCTATATTCAGCACAGAATCAGTGCACTACATGCAGCACAGAATCAGAGCACTACATGCAGCGCTCTATATTCAGCACAGAATCAGAGGCACTAAATGCAGCACAGAATCAGAGCACTACATGCAGCACAGAATCAGAACACTAAATGCAGAGCTCTATATTCAGCACAGATTCAGAGCACTACATGCAGCACAGGATAAGTGCACTACATGCAGCACAGAATCAGAGCACTACATGCAGCACAGAATCAGAGTACTACATGCAGAGCTCTATATTCACCACAGAATCAGTGCACTACATGCAGCACAGAATCAGAGCACTACATGCAGAACTCTATTTTCAGCACAGAATGAGAGCACTACATGCAGCACAGAATTTAGAGCAATACATATTCAGCACAGAATCACAGCACTACATGCAGCACAGAATCAGCGCACTACATGCAGCACAGAATCAGATCACTACATGCAGCACAGAATCAGAGTCTACATGCAGAGCTCCATATTCAGCACAGAATCATAGCACTATATACACAGCACTACATGCAGCACAGAATCAAAGCACTACATGCAGCACAGAATCACAGCACTACATGCAGCACATAATTTAGTGCAATACATGTAGAGCTCTATATTCAGCACAGAATCACAGCACTACATGCAGCACAGAATCAGCGCACTTCATGCAGCACAGAATCAGAGCACTACATGCAGCACAGAATCAGAGTCTACATGCAGAGCTCCATATTCAGCACAGAATCAGCGCACTATATGCACAGCACTACATGCAGCACAGAATCAGAGGCACTATGTGCAGCACAGAATCAGAGCACTACATGCAGAGCTCTATATTCAGCACAGAATCAGAGCACTACATGCAGCAAAGAATCAGAGCACTACATGTAGAGCTCTATATTCAGCACAGAATCAGTGCACTACATGCAGCAAAGAATCAGTGCACTACATGCAGCACTCTATATTCAGCACAGAATCAGAGGCACTAAATGTAGCACAGAATCAGAGCACTACATGCAGCACAGAATCAGAACACTAAATGCAGAGCTCTATATTCAGCACAGATTCAGAGCACTACATGCAGCACAGAATCAGAGCACTACATGCAGCACAGGATAAGTGCACTACATGCAGCACAGAATCAGCGCACTACATGCAGCCCAGAATCAGATCACTACATGCAGCACAGAATCAGAGTCTACATGCAGAGCTCCATATTCAGCACAGAATCATAGCACTATATACACAGCACTACATGCAGCACAGAATCAAAGCACTACATGCAGCACAGAATCACAGCACTACATGCAGCACATAATTTAGTGCAATACATGTAGAGCTCTATATTCAGCACAGAATCACAGCACTACATGCAGCACAGAATCAGCGCACTACATGCAGCCCAGAATCAGAGCACTACATGCAGCACAGAATCAGAGTCTACATGCAGAGCTCCATATTCAGCACAGAATCAGAGCACTATATGCACAGCACTACATGCAGCACAGAATCAGAGGCACTATGTGCAGCACAGAATCAGAGCACTACATGCAGAGCTCTATATTCAGCACAGAATCAGTGAACTACCTGCAGAGCACTACATGCAGCACAGAATCAGAGCACTACATGCAGCACAGAATCAGAACACTAAATGCAGAGCTCTATATTCAGCACAGATTCAGAGCACTACATGCAGCACAGAATCAGAGCACTACATGCAGCACAGGATAAGTGCACTACATGCAGCACAGAATCAGCGCACTACATGCAGCCCAGAATCAGATCACTACATGCAGCACAGAATCAGAGTCTACATGCAGAGCTCCATATTCAGCACAGAATCATAGCACTATATACACAGCACTACATGCAGCACAGAATCAAAGCACTACATGCAGCACAGAATCACAGCACTACATGCAGCACATAATTTAGTGCAATACATGTAGAACTCTATATTCAGCACAGAATCACAGCACTACATGCAGCACAGAATCAGCGCACTACATGCAGCCCAGAATCAGAGCACTACATGCAGCACAGAATCAGAGTCTACATGCAGAGCTCCATATTCAGCACAGAATCAGAGCACTATATGCACAGCACTACATGCAGCACAGAATCAGAGGCACTATGTGCAGCACAGAATCAGAGCACTACATGCAGAGCTCTATATTCAGCACAGAATCAGTGCACTACATGCAGAGCACTACATGCAGCACAGAATCAGAGCACTACATGCAGCAAAGAATCAGAGCACTACATGTAGAGCTCTATATTCAGCACAGAATCAGTGCACTACATGCAGCAAAGAATCAGTGCACTACATGCAGCGCTCTATATTCAGCACAGAATCAGAGGCACTATATGTAGCACAGAATCAGAGCACTACATGCAGCACAGAATCGGAACACTAAATGCAGAGCTCTATATTCAGCACAGATTCAGAGCACTACATGCAGCACAGAATCAGAACACTACATGCAGCACAGGATAAGTGCACTACATGCAGCACAGAATCAGAGCACAACATGCAGCACAGAATCAGAGTACTACATGCAGAGCTCTATATTCACCACAGAATTAGTGCATTACATGCAGCACAGAATCAGGCCACTACATGCAGAGCTCTATTTTCAGCACAGAATGAGAGCAGTACATGCAGCACAGAATGAGAGCACTACATGCAGCACAGAATTTAGAGCAATATATGTAGAGCTCTATATTCAGCACAGAATCAGTGCACTACATGCAGCACAGAATCAGCGCACTACTTGCAGCACAGAATCAGTGCACTACATGCAGAACAGAATTAGCACACTACATGCAGCACAGAATCAGAGCACTAGATGCAGCACAGAATCAGAGCACTACATGCAGCATATAATCAGAGCACTGCACGCAGAGAACTAGATGCAGCACAGAATCAGAGCACTACATGTGTAATATCTCTATAAAGTGGTTGGTACCTGAAGCTCGTTCGTCTTCGTGGTCGGCAGTACCCACTCTTCAACGATGTCGAGACCAGCGACTTATCCTTCTCGTCACCTGTGAGGCTGGGGCAGAAGGACCAGGAAAACCCCGGAAGGGCAACCCAAACGCACTATACCCAAGGACCACTACATGTGGAGGCGGTGACAACCATTTATTGCACTGAAGATATCAGTAACCGCTATAACTCAATTCTCATAAAACACAGTGGCATTGGTTGAACATTACTACAACATCCTGCTTCTTTCCCTGCCTCTAACAATGCTCACAGTTTAGATATTTCAAAAGTATAACTACGGCTGGGTCAAACAATCAGATACATTACATGTACGAACATTCATTTAGACGGCAATAATACCTGAGGGTAAGAAATATCTTGACAGTGATCTGAAAGCACTTCCTAAACTGTCCATAAGATGGCGTTGTACGCCAAACACTAATGTTCAGTTCCTGCCTCAGTGGGCGTTTGCGGTCAGTGTCTCTTTCATAAGGCGCTTGCACTCTAGCAGAGAACTCCTGGGAGACGTCAGTGGACGTAAGGTAGGTATTCAGAGAACAGTGTGCGGAACTAACTGTAGGTGATATAACGTAGCAACAGTGGTTAACGGTACTAACCGTATTTGAATCCACATAAAGGTAAGTCCATAGACTGGATTATCTCCAATAAGAACTCAGCATAAGTGCAGCAATCTCTCTCCAAGGTTTATGACTTTGTCACTTCTAACATGCAACCCCATTATAGAAGCTGGGGGGATGAACAATAGCTCTAGCTGGCAGGAGGCAAACAGGGGAGTTTAAAACAACTGTGCCAGAAATATTCAAGACCAGGGACGTCCCCCTTCTTACTCAGGGGACCCTGTTGGTGACAGGCCCCACGACATATACATATGTGGAAATAGAGGGGAGACCGGGTACCTGCTTTGGTGGTGAGTGTCCTTATTGCCTCTGGACTGTTGTTGTTGCAGCAGCAGCCCCTCCCGTCTGCTGGCCGCGGTTATTCTCCTCCTGTCTGTGGTGGATATCAGCGCAGCGTTTTGGGCACCGTTGCGGCTGCCGGGAGGCTTCGGCTTCTCCGTCCGTGAATGCGGCTGTGATGGGCGGCTGTGCGCTGCTGCCAGCGGCGTCTCCGCTCCTTCACACCCGGCTGCTGTCAGCTCCACGCTCAACGCGGCTCTCTTCTCCCGGCCCAGCGGCTCTTCACAGCTGGCGACCTCGGGCTCTCTCGCGGCTCCCTCTCTTCCCGCGCTCAGACACCCTTCTCCTCTGCTCCTCCTTCTCCCCTTTTTGGCACGCAGCTTCCTCTCGGCCAATCCCCGTCCCCGAGGGCTTCCCGCTCTCAGTAAGGATGGCCAGACTGCCCTGGGTCCCAGTGTCCGACTCCCAGGGGGGGAATTAACCCTGTCAGTGTCAGTTATTCCCCAGTCTCTTCAGGCAGCACTGGCTACCCTTATGGCCACAATAGCATACAGCAAGGGTACCCCGAACGCGGGTACCACATGTACCCCTGGTAGAAGAATGCGTATCCTCATGCATATACCATTAAACAAAAGTCTCTAACATGAGTCTTTCAATTCAAAAGAACATTAAACAAGTGCAACCGACTCAGGTATCAACATACAAAGAAACAGTTAATAGTTTACTCTCTATACCTTAAAGGCGGGACGCCTTGTGTGCTACGTCCCGACCTTATGGTCTCCACTTCGAGAAAGTCGCTCTCGCTAGGAGCGGTAACTAGGTTAGGTCGATCCAGGCTTTCAACAGGCCTGGCAACCAACGGGTCTGGAGCCACAGGCAGGGCTGGATGCGGTGGTGGTAGACCACCCATAAATACTAAGAGCTCCACGGGATCGTGTAAGGGTATGCCCCCCCAGAGTCTCCTGTCCCTCTGCCACAGGTGGATCAGCGCTCCTCGTCGGTAACCCTATGGTACAGAGCTTGAGTTGGTCTCTCGGTACCACGCTGACTGGACCTTCCAGGCCCTTACGGATCTTGTAGGTGTATCGGTCGCCCTCAGGAGCACTCACCACGACATACGGGCAACTCTCCCACATAGCGTCAAGCTTGCTGGTGCGGTGATTCCGTTTCTTCCAGACAAGGTCTCCAGTCTTCAATGCCTCCGGTCGGATGTGGGCATTGTAGTTCATCTCCTGGCGCTGCTGGGCACGCTCCACTCTGTTTGTTACAATTTCTCGGGCAGCTTCTATCCTCCGCTGGTGCTCACGGACCCAGTCGGTCTTTGGGTCGACGGGAAGGACCACAGCAGGGGCTAATTCCAGGTCCTGGGGTAACTTGCCTCGTCGGCCGAACATGAGGTGGTACGGCGTAAAGCCGGTAGAGCAATGTTCAGTGTTGTTATAGAGATAGGTTAATTCGGGGAGTACAGTCGGCCACTTGGTGCGATTTTCTGCCGCCAGGCAGCGGAGCATCCCAATGAGGGTCTGGTTAGCTCTTTCACACAATCCATTCCCCTGCGGGTGATAGGCTGTTGTCTGAGCTTTTCGACAGCCATAGTAGGAACACAGTTCCTGAAACAACTGCGACTCAAAGGCAGGGCCTTGGTCGGTCAAGATGCAGTCTGGATACCCATAAGGCCTGGCAAAGTGCTTCAGAAACAGTTCAGCCGTGGTTTTAGCAGTGAGGTCTTTGGCCGGGACGGCCAATAGGAATTTACTGTAATGGTCCGTTATTGTAAGGTCATACAGATATCCATTGGGGCTCGGCTCCAATTTCACATGATCCAGGGCAACGATTTGTAGTGGATGTTGGCTCTTAATGGGATGCAGAGGGTCCTTTTGGGTAGTGTCGGCCTGCCTTTTCCTTGTGCATGGAACACAGTCATGGCACCATCTTTCCACATCTTCTCGCATGCCCACCCAGAAATACCGTGTGCGTAGGATAGCTTCAGTCTTTTGAGTGCCAAAGTGTCCGGATTTGTTATGGTAGGCCGTGAGCAGAAGAGTGGCTTGATCTTTGGGGACAACCACCTGAGTAACTGGTTGGTGAGTACTCGAATCTATGCTGGTGCGCACTAGGATCCCCTCCTCCAGGTGAATGCGGTCCCTATGCCGTAGTAACTTGATCAATTCCGGGCCAGCTTTGGCACGTTGAATCCGGGTCAACTGGCGTTGCTGGTGCAACAAGGCCACAAGTTCCCTTAGCACTGGACTCTTCCGCTGCTTCTCACGTCAATCGACTGTCGGAGCATCCAGTAGGGAGTTTTCCACCCTTGGAGGCCCGGTGACGGATAGGGGGTCTGACGTGACCATTCGTCCTCTTCGAGAGACTTTAAACACCGGGGTTTCGACATCCTCATCTACATCTCTCTCTTCCTCCGTGACATCTACAGTGGGTAATCGGGAGAGGGCGTCAGCATTCCCACTTCTGTAGGATACGGTGTACCGGAAATTTGCTAGTCGGGATACCCATCTCTGTTCAAGAGCTCCGAGCTTAGCAGTAGACAGATGTGCCAGCGGGTTATTATCCGTCATGATGACGAACGGCGTGGCGGCCAGATAATGTTTAAATTTCTCGGTGATGGCCCAGATGAGGGCGAACAACTCCAGCTTAAAGGCGCTGTAATTCTCACAGTTTCGCTCAGTCTTGCGGAGGCCCCGGCTGGCGTATGCGATCACTCTTTCACGCCCATCCTGTACCTGAGAGAGCACGGCTCCTAGACCCCGGTGACTGGCGTCTGTGTACACTTGAAATGGTTGTTCATAATCAGGATAGCCCAACAACGGGGCTTCGATTAAGGACGTCTTCAACCGGTGAAAGGCTCGCTGCTGTTCCTCTCCCCAACATACCAAAGATGACCCTCTTCGCTCATGACCCGATTGGCCTCTGAGTAATTTGAGCAACGGGGCCGCCACTGCGGCAAATTGTTCAATGAAGCGTCTATAGTAGCCCACGAATCCCAGATAACTTCGGACATCCCTGACGGTCTTGGGGACTGGCCAGTCCTGAACGACTCTGATCTTCTCCGGATCAGGCATCACGCCCTCGGCGCTGACGACATGTCCAAGATACTGGACTTTGGGCTTGAGCAGGTGACATTTGTTCGGTTTAAGCTTCAGACTGCAGTGGGTCAATTGCTGGAACACTTCTTCCAAATGTCGCATATGGTCCTCGTAGTTTCTTGAGAAAATTATCACATCGTCGAGGTACAACAGGACCATCTCGAAGTTGCGGTGTCCGAGACAGTGCTCCATGACGCGTTGGAAGGTGGCCGGATCGTTGCACAGCCCGAACGGCTTCCTCATAAACTCGAATAAGCCCATTGGCGTAGTGAAAGACGTCTTTTCGATGTCTTCGGGGTCCATTTGGACCTGGAAGTAACCGCTGGTGAGGTCCAGTGTGGAGAAATACGCTGCCGTCTTTAAGGCCGTCAGAGATTCTTCGATTCGGGGAAGTGGGTAGGCGTCCTTGTGAGTTGCAGCATTGAGCCTGCGATAATCTACGCAGAAGCGTAGACTACCATCTTTCTTCTTTACTATCACCAGTGGAGCGGCCCATGGGCTGTGGCTTTCACGGATAACTCCAGCCTCTTTCATCTCCGCGATCATGTTCCTCACTAGCTGGTACATGGCCGGAGGGAGGGGTCGGTGCCGTTCCTTGATAGGAGGGGTCGTCCCCATGGGGATGTGGTGATACACTTCATCCGCTTGCCCAAAATCAGAAGGGTGGTGACTGAATGCAGCAGCGTTGCGTCGCACAATCTGTAGTACTCCGTCTCTTTTATTAGCGGGGGGTGTCAGCATCCCCGATCTGGATCTCGGACCACCATGGAAGTTCTCCCTCAGTCGCTGATGTTTCTTCGTCTGCCGCCCCTGATTGAGCTGTGGTTACACCCTGTCCCACGATGTCTTGGAAGTCGATCCAACTGACCTTCGCCACCGGACAGTACTTGTAGAGTTTGATGGCATACGAGTGTGGGTTCAGAAGACGGACTGGTACCCTCCCGTGTACCACTTTGGCTAGTGTTCTTGCCACAGCGAACGGCTGCCGTCCATCCCAGTCACAGGGTTCCACCAGAGCCTCGTAATCTCTTCCCCCCGGACCAATTCTTGTTTTGCACCACACCACTTGCTCGGAGTTCGGTCTCAGCAGAACAGATTGGCGGTCGGTGATTCGGGCCTTACCCTGACCATTGACAAATTTCCTTTGGTCCTCCAGCACTTTGATGGTCTGTTGTAGGGCCTTTTGTTCCATCGGGGCCGCAGTCTTCATCTCATGTCGTAAGGCTTCTACTAGCTCCTCTGGACAATTTCTCAGAATGTTCATGCCCAGGATCACGGGTGGCAAGTGCGCGCTAGTCGCGGTGGTGAGGAGGTATCCTTGGCGGGTCAAGGCGGCATTTCCTACTTCAACATTGGCTTCCCAGTAGCCCTGGAAGGCGATGGGTTGTCCATTGCTGGCCAGCAGGTGGAGCCATGTAGCGGGTGGGGACACAATGGTGGCTTCATCCCAGTGTTGAAGGAACTCAGTGAGTCGGATTGTAGAGACTTGTGAGCCCGTATCCAAGAGAGCCGGTATCTCGATCCCATTGATACGGATGTTAAGGTGGGGGCACTCTCCTACATACTGGGGCCACCAATCCCGTGACGGCGGACCTGTCAGTGGTTCTCCTCCCGAGGGTCGGTCCCTCGCCTCGGGGTTCCCCCGTTTAAAGGGTCAAGTGGGCAGTTCCATTCAATGTGTCCACTCTGGTGACATCCCCTACAAATCGGTCGACCCTGTGGGTCAAACTGATCGGTAGGCCGTCGGCCGGACTCTCTCGTGACCTCCCATCGAGGGCAGCTTCTTCCACCGCGTTCTTGATGCCATTCTCTGCGTCGGCTTCCACTTGGTTCTTTGCCGAGTTCTCCTAGCCTCTGGCTCATCCGGGACAGGCTGAGTGTCACTTCTGACATCTGTCGGTTCAGGACTTTGATAGTATCTGGCCCTGGTGGGGCTTGTGCCTGCTGAAGGACTGCCCCCGCTCGGGTGGTGGCATCTACATTCTTGTACGGAGGGATGCTCTGGAGGCTTCCTTCATCCACTTTCCTTGGTGCCTCATCGTCTTCAGTCCCGTCACCCTGATTCAATCCTAATATCTGTAGAACATCTTCTTTGAATGCAGAGAAAGACTGTCTGGCTTTTGGCATCTCCACATTCGTAATTGTGACCGAATTGCTTCGCCTTGCGCTCCCTCAATAAATAAATTAATTAGGGTGTCATCGGTCAGTCCGACATCTAGTGGATCCAGTGTTCATACAGCCCTCAAGGCTTCCTGTAGGCCTAGTGCAAATTCCCGTAAAGATTCACCTGGTCGTTGCTCTCTCGCGTACAGACGGCTCTTTAGGTCTGCTACCGTTTTGCATTCAAATATGTTCCTTAATTTCTGGAGTATACAATCTGCACTCTTCTTCTCTGTATCCTCCCATGCTTCTACTTCTTTCAGTGCTGGGCCGGTCAATTGTCCTTTCAGGATCTCTACTTTTTGTTCTTCCGTGAGCGTATATAGGCGAAACATGGAGAGCATTTCATCTTTGAATGCCTTGAAAGTACTTGAGCCAGGGACTTGTTTTCCTGCGTATGTCGGCAACCATGGGGCCCCAAAGTAATATGGCATGGTGATAGGTGATGCCGTTGTCCCTGTCGGGTTTCCGGGTGCCGCTGGTGGTTGTCCCTGTGCCGAGGATGACTCCGGAATGTCTGGGTTCGACATCTTGAAACGATCCTGTTCGCGGACGCCAAGTGTAATATCTCTATAAAGTGGTTGGTACCTGAAGCTCGGTCGTCTTCGTGGTCGGCAGTACCCACTCTTCAACGATGTCGAGACCAGCGACTATCCTTCTCGTCACCTGTGAGGCTGGGGCAGAAGGACCAGGAGAACCCCGGATGGCAACCCAAACGCACTATACCCAAGGACCACTACACGTGGAGGTGGTGACAACCATTTATTGCACTGAAGATATCAGTCACCGCTATAACTCAATTCTCATAAAACACAGCAGCATAGGTTGAACATTATTACAACATCCTGCTTCTTTCCCTGCCTCTAACAATGCTCATGGTTTAGATATTTAAAAAGTATAACTACGGCTGGGTCAAACAATCAGATACATTACATGTACGAACATTCATTTAGACGGTAATAATACCTGAGGGTAAGAAATATCTTGACAGTGATCTGAAAGCACTTCCTAAACTGTCCATAAGATGGCGTTGTACGCCAAACACTAATGTTCAGTTTCTGCCTCAGTGGGCATTTGCGGTCAGTGTCTCTTTCATAAGGTGCTTGCACTCTAGCAGAAAACTCCTGGGAGATGTCAGTGGACGTAAGGTAGGTATTCATAGAACAGTGTGCGGAACTAACTGTAGGTTGTCACGATCCGGGTATCTGGACGCCATTTCTTACCCATCAGATGCCTCCTAAGGCTGGCTCAGCGCTCCAGGACCGGATCCCATCTGTTATCCTGATGTGTACATTCCTGTATCCTCTCCTGTCACTCTGGGACGCTGTCACAGTAAACGCCATATTACACCTGGCATGGCGTCTCCCGCGGCCTCCGCCGCCGTCCCGGAACTTCTGCATGCAGAGTGTCTGAGTGGCGATTACGTCAGCCGCGGCCTCCGCTGTGTCCGCGTGGTTGGATGTGCATCTGTCAGCCTGGCGCCTCCTGTCTCCAGTGGCCGGCGCCGCCTTTACTGTTTTCATTACCACATGGATTACAAACCAAACTTCCCTCCAAGTGTCTGCATGGGCGCAGCCATCTTGGATTCTGTCAGCTGATCATTTCCACCAATCTGTTCTCAGTATTGATAATCTGCATAATTGCCTAGCCAATCCCTTCCTTGCTGCAGGTATAAATACACTGTGCCTGAGCAAGGAAGGCGTCAGTGCTTTGGTTGTCAAACCTAGTTCCTGTTTGTCTCTCTCCTGTGATTGTCTTCCAGGTTCCAGCTCCTGTCTCAAGACTTCCACCATAAAGACCCGCACCAGCATTCCACCTGCGGTGTAGCCTGACTCTCCAATCCATTGTGGATTCATCTGTTTCCAGCTACAACATTACCGGCTTCCAGCTCAGCTTCCAGCAGAGTACAGCTTCCCTTAAAGGGCCGGTGTCCTTTCTACACTTTACCACTCTCCACCGGTATTATTATTTCTCCGCTCTCAAGTTCTACATTTCAGTTCATATTTCATCGCTCCCAAGTTCATTTATTATTTAACTGGTTCCAGCCAGTATCCACTCCGTGCTAACAACAGTCTGGTTCCAGCCAGTATCCACAGCAGCTGTTTTACCTTCAGCAACCCAGCTTTTCCTGGAACACCAGCTGGCACAATCCTGGGTTATCTCCATTGCTACAGTCGGGCCTGGTAAGGACTTTCCATCTAGAAGATCATAAGAACTATCTCACACTACCAGTGCCCTGTGGCTCCTGCCATCCTGTAGTACCCAGGAACTGTATTTTTTATTTGCTGACTTTTACGTTTTCTTTTACTGCTGCTGTGTTGCGGAGTTGTCATAATAAACATCATTGACTTTTATCCAAGTTGTCGTGGTCACGCCTTCGGGCAGTTATTATTCATGTTACTTACATGTCCAGGGGTCTGATACAACCTCCCAGGTTCCGGTACATCACAGCCCCTACAACTGAGGCTGCCTCCCGTCAGCTCAGGCCCTCAGTTGTGACAGTAAGCACTGACCTAATGAATCCAGCCGGAGACCAGGATCAAGCGGCCAGGCCGATGCAAGAACTGGCAGCCCGACTAGAACATCAGGAGGCTGCACAGGGCCACATCATCCGCTGTCTCCAGGATCTCTCTACTCGGCTGGATGGGATTCAGACAACTCTCCGTGGATCAGGCGCATCTGGTGCGTCAACCACAGTGACTCCAGCTATAACCCCACCCACCTTACCCATTTCTGCTCCACGTCTTCATCTTCCAACGCCAGCAAAATTTGACGGATCTCCAAGATTCTGCAGGGGATTTCTCAACCAGTGTGAGATTCAGTTTGAGCTACAACCTGGCAATTTTCCCAGTGACTGTACAAAAATTGCCTACATCATCTCTCTTCTCAGTGGCTCCGCCCTTGACTGGGCATCACCGTTATGGGAGAGGTCCGACACCCTGCTATCTTCTTACACTGCATTCGTGTCAACATTCAGGCGCATCTTCGACGAGCCAGGCCGGGTAACCTCAGCTTCATCCGAGATTCTCCGTTTACGCCAGGGGTCACGTACTGTAGGACAATATCTGATACAGTTCCAGATCCTGGCATCCGAACTGGCATGGAACGACGAGGCCCTGTATGCTGCATTCTGGCATGGCTTATCTGAGCTTATTAAAGATGAGTTAGCTACCAGAGACTTACCTTCTAAGTTAGATGAGCTAATCTCACTCTGCACGAAAGTTGATTTACGTTTCAGAGAGAGAGCAACTGAGCGTGGAAGATCATCTGCTCCAAAATCTTCTGCTCCTCCTCCTCGTCAACTGTCACCATCTAAAGATGAGCCCATGCAAATTGGCCGTTCCCGTTTAACTCCTGCTGAGCGCCGAAGACGTCTCTCTGAGTCTCTTTGTCTTTACTGTGCAGCTCCGTCTCACACCATCAATGCCTGTCCCGAACGTCCGGGAAAACTCCAAACCCTAGCTCGCCCAGGAGAGGGCCGGCTAGGAGTAATGATCTCCTCTCCATCTCCTCATGATTGTAATCTCCCAGTCTCGCTTCAAGTTGCTCAACGTTATCGGAACGTCATTGCCCTCCTTGATTCCGGAGCAGCTGGGAACTTTATTACTGAAGCCTATGTTAAACGGTGGTCCCTACCCACCGAGAGACTTCCTTCCTCCTTTTCCTTAACTGCCGTGGATGGCAGTAAAATTTTTGATACTGTTATTGCTCTAAGGACTCTACCAGTTCGTCTGAGAGTGGGAGTTCTTCATTCCGAACTTATTTCACTTTTAGTGATTCCAAGAGCCACACATCCTGTGGTCCTGGGCCTTCCATGGCTCCGTCTTCACAATCCTACAATTGATTGGACGACTACGCAAATCCTGGCATGGGGTTCCTCCTGTGCAGAGACATGTTTGTTTAAAGTATTGCCTGTCTGTTCTTCCTCCCCCAGGTCGTCTGATGTTCCACCTCCTCCATATCAAGATTTCACGGATGTGTTCAGTAAAGCTTCTGCTGATATCCTTCCTCCTCATAGAGAATGGGACTGCCCGATTGATCTCGTTCCAGGGAAGGTTCCACCTCGAGGCCGAACTTATCCGTTGTCTCTGCCTGAGACGCATTCTATGGAGGAATACATTAAAGAGAACCTAGCAAAGGGGTTCATTCGACCTTCTTCTTCCCCAGCCGGCGCAGGCTTCTTTTTTGTAAAAAAGAAAGATGGTGGTCTGCGGCCGTGCATCGACTACAGAGGTTTGAACGACATTACCATCAAGAACCGTTATCCTTTACCCCTGATTACTGAGCTCTTTGACAGAGTTAGCGGAGCTACCATCTTTACAAAGCTGGACTTGCGAGGTGCATACAATCTCATCCGGATCCGTGAGGGTGACGAGTGGAAGACCGCCTTTAACACCCGTGACGGACATTATGAGTACCTCGTCATGCCCTTCGGATTGAGCAATGCTCCAGCTGTCTTCCAGCATTTTGTCAATGAGATCTTCAGAGACATTCTATACCGTCATGTCGTGGTCTATCTAGACGATATCCTCATTTTTGCCAACGATTTAGAGGAATATCGTTTTTGGGTTAAAGAGGTTCTGTCCCGTCTCCGTGTCAATCATCTCTATTGCAAATTAGAAAAATGCGTCTTTGAAGTCAAGTCCATTCCGTTTCTAGGGTACATTGTGTCCGGTTCCGGACTAGAGATGGATCCTGAGAAACTACAAGCAATTCAGAATTGGCCGGTACCCTTAACCCTCAAAGGGGTCCAGAGGTTCTTAGGGTTCGCCAATTATTACCGAAAGTTTATACGAGACTTTTCCACCACTGTGGCGCCTATTACTGCTTTCACCAAGAAGGGTGCTAACCCGTCCAAGTGGTCTGAAGAAGCCATGCAAGCTTTTCATCTTTTAAAACAGAGGTTCATCTCTGCGCCTGTCCTGAAACAGCCTGACATCGACTCTCCTTTCATCCTAGAGGTGGATGCCTCCTCCGTTGGAGTAGGAGCGGTGTTATCTCAGAGGGCTAAAGATGGCCATTTACATCCTTGCAGTTTCTTCTCCCGGAAGTTCTCCCCAGCTGAGCGCAACTATGCCATTGGCGACCAGGAGTTGCTAGCCATCAAGCTCGCTCTAGAAGAGTGGAGGTATCTGTTGGAGGGAGCTTCTCATTTAATCACCATACTTACAGACCACAAGAACCTTTTATACCTGAAGGGCGCACAATGTCTCAACCCTCGTCAGGCCAGATGGGCACTTTTCTTTTCCAGGTTCGACTTTAAACTCCAGTTCTGTCCGGGCTCTCAGAATCGCAAGGCCGATGCCCTTTCCCGCTCATGGGAGCAAGAAAATGAGTCAGAGTCTTCAGACAAGCATCCTATTATAAATCCGTTGGCATTCTCCACGGTAGGGATGGACTCTACGCCCCCATCAGGGAAAAGTTTTGTGAAGCCGATGCTAAGGAAGAAGCTCATGCATTGGGCCCATGCTTCCCGTTTTGCCGGACATACAGGTATCCAAAAAACCCTGGAGTTTATCTCTAGGTCCTATTGGTGGCCAACTCTGAAAAAAGACGTCTTGGAGTTTATTGCATCTTGCCCTAAGTGTGCCCAACATAAAGTATCCCGCCAGTCGCCTGCGGGGCAACTGGTTCCACTATCCGTTCCCCGTCGACCATGGACCCACTTGTCGATGGATTTCATTACAGACTTACCCATGTGCAACAAGTTCAATACCATCTGGGTGGTAGTTGACCGGTTCACCAAGATGGCACACTTCATTCCTCTCACCGGTCTTCCGTCAGCTTCCAAGTTGGCTCAAGTATTCATACAAGAGATCTTCCGACTCCACGGTCTTCCTGAAGAAATTATCTCAGATCGAGGAGTTCAATTCACAGCCAAATTCTGGCGAAGTTTATGTCAAGTCCTCCAAGTCAAGCTAAAGTTTTCCACGGCTTACCATCCTCAGACCAATGGTCAAACCGAGAGGGTGAATCAGGACTTGGAGGCCTTCCTCCGCATCTATGTGTCCTCCTCTCAAGATGACTGGGTTCAATTACTTCCCTGGGCCGAGTTCTGTCATAACAACCAGTATCATTCTTCATCTGCTTCAACACCATTCTTCACTAACTTTGGATTCCACCCTAAAGTCCCTGAGTTCCAACCGCTTCCAGCAACTTCTGTTCCCGCAGTGGATATCACCTTGCATCAGTTTGCCAATATCTGGAAGAGCGTACGATCAGCTCTGCTCAAGGCATCGTTCAGGTACAAGAAGTTTGCGGATAAGAAGCGTCGAGCAGTTCCTGCTCTCAAGGTGGGTGATCGGGTATGGTTATCCACGAAGAATTTGAGGTTAAGAGTTCCCAGTATGAAGTTTGCACCTCGCTATATCGGTCCTTTCAAGATTGAACAAGTCATCAATCCTGTTGCTTACAGACTCCAGTTGCCTCCCTTCTTAAAAATACCCAGGACATTCCATGTTTCCCTGTTGAAACCGCTGATCTTGAATCGGTTTCATTCCTCACTTCCTCCAACTCCGAAAGTCCAAACTCAACGAGGCGTTGAGTATGAAGTGGCCAAGATCCTGGACTCACGTCACCGTTACGGTCAACTACAATATCTTATTGACTGGAAGGGTTATGGTCCTGAGGAACGTTCATGGACCAATGCTTCTGATGTCCATGCTCCTGCCTTGGTCCGGAGATTCCATTCCAAGTTTCCTCAAAAGCCAAAGAAGTGTCCTGGGGCCACTCCTAAAGGGGGGGGTGCTGTCACGATCCGGGTATCTGGACGCCATTTCTTACCCATCAGATGCCTCCTAAGGCTGGCTCAGCGCTCCAGGACCGGATCCCATCTGTTATCCTGATGTGTACATTCCTGTATCCTCTCCTGTCACTCTGGGACGCTGTCACAGTAAACGCCATATTACACCTGGCATGGCGTCTCCCGCGGCCTCCGCCGCCGTCCCGGAACTTCTGCATGCAGAGTGTCTGAGTGGCGATTACGTCAGCCGCGGCCTCCGCTGTGTCCGCGTGGTTGGATGTGCATCTGTCAGCCTGGCGCCTCCTGTCTCCGGTGGCCGGCGCCGCCATTACTGTTTTCATTACCACATGGATTACAAACCAAACTTCCCTCCAAGTGTCTGCATGGGCGCAGCCATCTTGGATTCTGTCAGCTGATCATTTCCACCAATCTGTTCTCAGTATTGATAATCTGCATAATTGCCTAGCCAATCCCTTCCTTGCTGCAGGTATAAATACACTGTGCCTGAGCAAGGAAGGCGTCAGTGCTTTGGTTGTCAAACCTAGTTCCTGTTTGTCTCTCTCCTGTGATTGTCTTCCAGGTTCCAGCTCCTGTCTCAAGACTTCCACCATAAAGACCCGCACCAGCATTCCACCTGCGGTGTAGCCTGACTCTCCAATCCATTGTGGATTCATCTGTTTCCAGCTACAACATTACCGGCTTCCAGCTCAGCTTCCAGCAGAGTACAGCTTCCCTTAAAGGGCCGGTGTCCTTTCTACACTTTACCACTCTCCACCGGTATTATTATTTCTCCGCTCTCAAGTTCTACATTTCAGTTCATATTTCATCGCTCCCAAGTTCATTTATTATTTAACTGGTTCCAGCCAGTATCCACTCCGTGCTAACAACAGTCTGGTTCCAGCCAGTATCCACAGCAGCTGTTTTACCTTCAGCAACCCAGCTTTTCCTGGAACACCAGCTGGCACAATCCTGGGTTATCTCCATTGCTACAGTCGGGCCTGGTAAGGACTTTCCATCTAGAAGATCATAAGAACTATCTCACACTACCAGTGCCCTGTGGCTCCTGCCATCCTGTAGTACCCAGGAACTGTATTTTTTATTTGCTGACTTTTACGTTTTCTTTTACTGCTGCTGTGTTGCGGAGTTGTCATAATAAACATCATTGACTTTTATCCAAGTTGTCGTGGTCACGCCTTCGGGCAGTTATTATTCATGTTACTTACATGTCCAGGGGTCTGATACAACCTCCCAGGTTCCGGTACATCTCAGCCCCTACAACTGAGGCTGCCTCCCGTCAGCTCAGGCCCTCAGTTGTGACATAGGTGATATAACGTAGCAACAGTGGTTAACGGTACTAACCGTATTTGTATCCACATAAAGGTAAGTCCATAGACTGGATTATCTCCAATAAGAACTCAGCATAAGTACAGCTATCTCTCTCCAAGGCTTATGACTTTGTCACTTCTAACATGCAGCCCCATTATAGAAGCTGGGGGGATGAACAATAGCTCTAGCTGGCAGGAGGCAAACAGGGGAGTTTAAAACAACTGTGCCTGAAATATTCAAGACCAGGGGCGTCCCCCTTCTTACTCAGGGGACCCTGTTGGTGACAGGCTCCACGACATCTACATCTGTGGAAATAGAGGGAAGACCGGGTACCTGCTCTGTTGGTGAGTGTCCTTAATGCCTCTGGACTGTTGTTGCAGCAGCAGCCTCTCCCATCTGCTGGCCGCGGTTATTCTCCTCCTGTCTGTGGTGGATATCAGCGCAGCGGTTTGGGCACCGGGGCGACTGCCGGGAGGCTTCGGCTTCTCCGTCCGTGAATGCGGCTGTGATGGGCGGCTGTGCGCTGCCGCCAGCGGCGTCTCTGCTCCTTCACACCCGGCTGCTGTCAGCTCCACGCTCACCGCGGCTCTCTTCTCCCGGCCCGGCGGCTCTTCACAGCTGGCGACCTCGGGCTCTCTCGCGGCTCACTCTCTTCCCACGCTCAGATACCCTTCTCCTCTGCTCCTCCTTCTCCCCTTTTTGGCGCGCAGATTCCTCTCGGCCAATCCCCGTCCCCGAGGGCTTCCTGCTCTCAGGAAGGATGGCCAGACTGCCCTGGGTCCCAGTGTCCGACTCCCAGGGGGGGGGGGGGGGGGGGGGGGAATTAACCCTGTCAGTGTCAGTTATTCCCCAGTCTCTTCAGGCAGCACTGGCTACCCTTATGGCCACAATAGCATACAGCAGGGGTACCCCGAACGCGGGTACCACACATGCAGTACAGAATCAGAGCACTACATGCAGCACAGAATCAGAGCACTACATGCAGCACAGAATCAGAGCACTACATGCAGCACAGAATCAGAGCACTACATGCAGTACAGAATCAGAGCACTACATGCAGTACAGAATCAGAGCACTACATGCAGCACAGAATCAGAGCACTACATGCAGTACAGAATCAGAGCACTACATGCAGCACAGAATCAGAGCACTACATGCAGCACAGAATCAGAGCACTACATGCAGTACAGAATCAGAGCACTACATGCAGCACAGAATCGTAGCACTACATGCAGCACAGAATCGGAGCACTACATGCAGCACAGACCTCGGCCCTTTCCACATCCAGGAAGAAATACATTACACAATCATGTGCACACATACTGATCGGCGTGATTCAGATGTGATGGAGGTGCTATCGCTTCCTTGGAAGCAACAGTGACAGCTCTGCATGGTAATGCAGCAGGAGGTGTCTGCGTGTAATAGTAGTGATCCAACCTGCGTCCTAGAATTCAGCATCCGATCTCTCACTCACCATCGGACGGCATGTGGCACCCATGGTGCCGCTTAAGCTGCCTGTCGCAGAGGCCAGGAAATCCCTGTCCGATCCCTGGCCTCTTCCCTCCCCCTAAATGGCGGCACATACAGAGACCATCGCCGCACCCTTCCTGGCCCCGCCCATTAGCCAGCAGCAACAGCAGCACTCAGTGCTAGTCATTGTGTTGTCATCCCTCCTGGGTCATGATGTCATCCATCATTCTGTATCTCTCCCCATGTATGCTGCATGTGAGCACTTCTGCTGTATTGTGCCCCATGTCTGTCCATACCATTATTATTATTATTATCATTATTATAATCACAATTATTTTAATTATTATTCATAACTTTAAAAAATGACTGGGAGTGCTCCTGTTATGACACCGAACAATGGCGTGCATAGCCATGCCGACACTGACCAAATCAACATTCATCATGTCGACAAAACATCCCCAGTGATCTAGTAGTGACTTACTTAGTACGGTGGACCCAATGGCTCCAGTGGTGTCTTCTGGTTCCAGTGGTGACGTGACAGGGACTATCAGCAGAGCCTGCGGTGTTCCTGGCAGTGAGTATCACTAACCCCTTACCCTAATCCTTTCCTCCCACAGCCTAAACCTAACATTCCCCATAGTACCTAACCCTAACCCTCTTCTCCCACAGCCTAACCCTAACATTCCCCATAGTACCTAACCCTAACCCTCTTCTCCCACAGCCTAACCCTAACATTCCCCATAGTACCTAACCCTAACCCTCTTCTCCCACAGCCTAAACCTAACATTCCCCATAGTACCTAACCCTCTCTTCCCACAGCCTATCCCTAACATTCCCCATAGTACCTAACCCTCTTCTCCCACAGCCTATCCCTAACATTCCCCATAGTACCTAACCCTCTTCTCCCACAGCCTATCCCTAACATTCCCCATAGTACCTAACCCTCTCTTCCCACAGCCTATCCCTAACATTCCCCATAGTACCTAACCCTCTCCTCCCACAGCCTATCCCTAACATTCCCCATAGTACCTAACCCTCTCCTCCCACAGCCTATCCCTAACATTCCCCATAGTACCTAACCCTCTCCTCCCACAGCCTATCCCTAACATTCCCCATAGTACCTAACCCTAACCCTCTCTTCCCACAGCCTATCCCTAACATTCCCCATAGTACCTAACCCTCTCTTCCCACAGCCTATCCCTAACATTCCCCATAGTACCTAACCCTAACCCTCTCTTCCCACAGCCTATCCCTAACATTCCCCATAGTACCTAACCCTCTCTTCCCACAGCCTATCCCTAACATTCCCCATAGTACCTAACCCTAACCCTCTCCTCCCACAGCCTATCCCTAACATTCCCCATAGTACCTAACCCTAACCCTCTTCTCCCACAGCCTAAACCTAACATTCCCCATAGTACCTAACCCTCTCTTCCCACAGCCTATCCCTAACATTCCCCATAGTACCTAACCCTCTTCTCCCACAGCCTATCCCTAACATTCCCCATAGTACCTAACCCTCTTCTCCCACAGCCTATCCCTAACATTCCCCATAGTACCTAACCCTCTCTTCCCACAGCCTATCCCTAACATTCCCCATAGTACCTAACCCTCTTCTCCCACAGCCTATCCCTAACATTCCCCATAGTACCTAACCCTCTTCTCCCACAGCCTATCCCTAACATTCCCCATAGTACCTAACCCTCTCTTCCCACAGCCTATCCCTAACATTCCCCATAGTACCTAACCCTCTCTTCCCACAGCCTATCCCTAACATTCCCCATAGTACCTAACCCTCTCCTCCCACAGCCTATCCCTAACATTCCCCCTAGTACCTAACCCTCTCTTCCCACAGCCTATCCCTAACATTCCCCATAGTACCTAACCCTCTCCTCCCACAGCCTAACCCTAACATTCCCCATAGTACCTAACCCTCTTCTCCCACAGCCTATCCCTAACATTCCCCATAGTACCTAACCCTCTCCTCCCACAGCCTAACCCTAACATTCCCCATAGTACCTAACCCTCTCTTCCCACAGCCTATCCCTAACATTCCCCATAGTACCTAACCCTCTCCTCCCACAGCCTAACCCTAACATTCCCCATAGTACCTAACCCTAACCCTCTCCTCCCACAGCCTAACCCTAACATTCCCCATAGTACCTAACCCTAACCCTCTCCTCCCACAGCCTAACCCTAACATTCCCCATAGTACCTAACCCTCTCCTCCCACAGCCTATCCCTAACATTCCCCATAGTACCTAACCCTCTCTTCCCACAGCCTATCCCTAACATTCCCCATAGTACCTAACCCTCTTCTCCCACAGCCTATCCCTAACATTCCCCATAGTACCTAACCCTCTCTTCCCACAGCCTATCCCTAACATTCCCCATAGTCCCTAACCCTCTCCTCCCACAGCCTAACCCTAACATTCCCCATAGTACCTAACCCTCTTCTCCCACAGCCTATCCCTAACATTCCCCATAGTACCTAACCCTAACCCTCTCCTCCCACAGCCTATCCCTAACATTCCCCATAGTACCTAACCCTCTCTTCCCACAGCCTATCCCTAACATTCCCCATAGTCCCTAACCCTCTCCTCCCACAGCCTAACCCTAACATTCCCCATAGTACCTAACCCTCTTCTCCCACAGCCTATCCCTAACATTCCCCATAGTACCTAACCCTAACCCTCTCCTCCCACAGCCTATCCCTAACATTCCCCATAGTACCTAACCCTAACCCTCTCCTCTCTAACCCCAACCCCCCTCCTGCAGCCTTAGCCTACCCTTGCACCTAGTACTTACCCTAACCCTCTCCATAGTGCCTAACCCTATCCCTACCATCCTGTAGTCTAACTCTAACCCTATCTGTAGTGCCTTACCCCATCCCTACCTTTCCATAGTCTAACCCTAACCCAGTAGCTCCTGCAGAATGTTGACATATTGTGAACATGACAACATTCTGCATCCTCCAACATGTTCAATGTCAGCATCATAACTGTTGATATTATGAATGTTTTTACAACAGGTTCATTAGTAAAATGATAGGAAGAAGAGAAACAGAAAGAAGAAATAAAGACATTCACCCTATAAGTGCTTGATTGGTCCAAGGAGGATTGAGACCTCAAAATAACATCTATGGTACAAAGATCCAGCCCTGCGTCTCTCCCGATAACCATTCTATTTCCAGATGTATCAGCAGTGAAAGCTGTGACAATATGATTCCTATAACGCACTGAATATAATAATATAATAGTGAAGCCTCAAAGTACCCAGCGAACGGTGTAAATGCAGCAGCCAACGTCCACAATCTGCCAATTGCGGATAAGCTTTTTAAAGTATCTGCTTTTATAAACAGGTTCTAGGCTGCGGTTACACATCAAACGTAAGTATACCTTCTGCTTGTGCTGCCAACACCTTAATATTCTCCAATACAGTATGTAGATGTTCTGGGCACCAGAATAGGTAATCCTACACCATGTTCTCAAATCATCTTCTAATGCCAAGTAGCTGTTATAATAATATTCATGATGAGAATAAAGCACCAACAAAAAAAATATATCTTATATAGTACATTTCATGGGTATTGTGTCTGGAGACAAAAAGTTCCAGCCAGTGGATATTTTATTTAAAACATTTGAAAAAGCCAATATTCCGTGGGGTTTAAAAAAACAAAAAGTGTAAAAAAACATTCAGTTCAAAGATATCCTAGGAACAGTTTCCTGAAGCAAATTTATGGAAACTCTTAGTAAAAGGCACACAGGAGTATCCTTACCACAAGGGTAAGTCTATTTAATGGATCTACTGGGCTTACTATCTCTATTCAGCTGCTGGACCCACTGAAGTCAACTGCCATTGCTGATGTTAGAGATGTGCGGCTGGCACTTTTCGATTTTTGTGTTTTGGTTATAATTCCACTTTCGTGTTTTGGTTTTGGCTTGGTTTTGCCAAAACCACCCTTTCGAGTTTTTGGTTTGGATCTTGATGATTTTTGGAAAAAAAACATAAAAACAGCTAACATCCCAGAATTTGGGGGTAATTTTGCTCCTACGGTATTATTAACCTCAATAACAATCATTTCCAGTCTATTCTGAACACCTCACAATATTGTTTTTAGGCCAAAAGGTTGCTAATAATGCAAAAAAGAAAAAAAAGGTGCACCGAGGTTGCTGTATAACTAAGCTAAGCGACACAACCACCTGGCCCATCTGGTCGAGAGTGGGCCGCAATTGTTCGGTCCACTGACAGCATCTCCAGCACACTCCAGTCACTTTTAAAAAAATCTGCAATTGGTGGACTTATACGGCAGTACCCCAGGACTAATACAGCAGTACCCCTGGACTCATACGGCAGTGTCACACAGGATGGCACTTTTCAAAAACTAGGCCCCAAACAGCACCTCATGCAAAGATGTCGAAGAGGTGCAATGAGGTAGCTGTATGACTAAGCCAAGCGACACAAACAATTCCCACTGGAATTATACGTCCAAATCACTGGAATTATACATCCAACTCACTGGAATTAATTGGCAAGATCACTGTAATGAATAATTATACGTCCAAATCACTGGAATTAAATGGCAAAATCTCGGTATCGCCTGCCTAGTGAAGTGGAATCTAGATAGGATTTGGTACCGGGTACACAATACCTCTATCAATTGTCTAAATCCCACTGCACTAATGGCGGATACCGGACGCACATCTAACACCAACATAAGTGTCAAGGCCTCAGTTATGAGGGCTTCCATCATCATGTGAAGCTGAACCACTAGTCATGGACATAGGCCAGGGCCTCAGCCGTTACTTGCCACTCCGTGTCGTAAATGGCATATTGGCAAGAATACGTTTCTCCTCAGACCATTTAAATTTCTTTTTTTGGGTCTTTTTACTGAACTTTGGCTTGTTGGATTTTACATGCCCTCTACTATCACATTGGGCATCGGCCTTGGCAGACGACGTTGATGGCATTTCATCGTCTATGTCATGGCTAGTGGGAGCAGCTTCAGCACTAGGAGGATCTTTCCCTATTTTATCCTCCAAATGTTTGTTCTCCATTATTTTCTGGAGTTATATAAGACAATATGCGGCACTGGAATGACTGATGGCTGATGGCCAGGACACTACCACTGGTCTGATGCAGCACAACACAGCAACACTGTAAGGGACTTCTGGTTGTTGTTATTATTATTATAATACTGTAGCAGTGGACATATAGCAGCGGCGTATACCACTGTGACTGCCTGGTCACTGGAATGACTGATGTCCAGGATACTACCACTGGTCTGATGCAGCACAAAACAACAACACTGTAAGGGACTTGTTGTTGTTGTTGTTGTTGTTGTTATACGGCAGCAGTTATTATTATACGGAAGCAGTGGACATATAGCAGCAGCGTATACCACTGTGACTGCCTCATCACTGGAATGACTGATGGCCAGGACACTACCACTGGTCTGATGCAGCACAACACAACAACACTGTAAGGGACTTATACAGCTACACTGGATATATGGCAGCAGAGGACACCACCACTGTGACTGGTCACTGGACTGATGCTGCACAAGACACTTCCCCTGGTCTAATGCAGGAAAACACAGCACCACTGAAAGGGACTTATACAGCTACACTGGATATATAGTAGCAGAGGACACCACCACTGTGACTGGTCACTGGACTGATGCTGCACAAGAGAGACACTACCCCTGGTCTGATGCAAGACAACACAGCAAAACGGCAAGGGACTTATACATCAGCCAGCAGCACTGGGGACATATAGCAGCAGAGGACACCAACACTGACTGGCTGAACTGATGCAGCACAATACACTGACTACACTGGACTGGACTGAGCAGCACAACACAGCACAAGACTCGCCACCCCACTTTCCCGCCCACACAGACACTAAGGACACGTCCTCTCAATAAACTCTCCAAGACTGGAGCAAAAATGGCCGTGACGCATGTTTATGGAATACAAATCCTGCAAGAAGCCGACAGTGGGATGATAACGTTTTGCCTCATTCTGGTTTCTGAGTCAGGCAGGAAAACCCGAGCCGGGCTCGGAACCGGGTTCATAGCGTGAAGTTCGGTACGGTTCGGTTCTCTGAGTACCGAACCCGCTCATCTCTAGCTGATACCATCTCTATTCAGCTGCTGGACCCACTGAAATCAACTGTCATTGCTGTTACCATCTCTATTCAGCTGCTGGACCCACTGAAGTCAACTGTCATTGCTTATACCATTCTATTCAGCTGCTGGACCCATCGAAGTCAACTGTCATTGCTGTTACCATCTCTATTCAGCTGCTGGACCTACTGAAGTCAACTGTCACTGCTGTTAGTAGAGATGAGCGGGTTCGGTTCTCAGAGAACCAAACCCTACCAAACTTTACATCACGAGCCCGGCTCGGGTTTTCCCGCCATACTCGGAAACCAGAACGAGGCAAAACTTCATCATACCGCTGTCGGATTCTCGCAGATTTTGGATTCCATATAAGGAGCCGTGCGTCCACACCATTTTCACTCCGGACTTGGAGAGTGTAGCGAGAGGACGTGTCTCCATCCTCAGTGTCTGTGCGGGAAAGTGGGGTGGCGATTCCAGTGCTGTCTTGTACTGCTCAGTCCCGTGTAGTGTTTTATGCTGCATCAGTCCAGTCACAGTGGTGGTGTCCTCTGCTGCCATATGTCCAGTGCTGCTGTATAAGTCCAGTGCAGTGGTGCTGTGTTGTGCTGCATCAGTACAGTGGTAGTGTCTTGTGCTGCATCAGTCCAGTCACAGTGGTGGTGTCCTCTGCTGCCATATGTCCAGTGCTGCTGTATAAGTCCAGTCCATTGCGGTGGTGCTGTGTTGTCCTGGATCAGTACTGTGCTGCTGTATAAGCCATGGGGTACTGCCATATAAGTCTTGGGGTACTGCCGTATAAGTCTTGGGGTACTGCCGTATAAATCCAGTACAGTGGTGCAGCTGCATAAGTTCAGGGCTACTGCCATATAACTATAGGGGTACTGCCGTATAAGTCTTGGGGTACTGCCATATAAGTCCCGTACAGTGGTGCAGCTGTATAAGTTCAGGGGTACTGCCGTATAAGTCCAGTACAGTGGTGCAGCTGTATAAGCTGAGGGGTACTGCCATATAAGTCTTGGGGTACTGCCATATAAGTCTTGGGGTACTGCCGTATAAGTCCAATACAAAGGTGCAGCTGTATAAGTTTAGGGGTACTGCTGTATAAGCCCAGGGATACTGCCATATAAGTCTTGGGGTACTACCGTATAAGTCCAGTACAGTGGTGCAGCTGTATAAGTTTAGGGGTACTGCTGTATAAGTCTTGGGGTACTGCCGTATAAGTCCAGTACAGTGGTGCAGCTGTATAAGCTGAAGGGTACTGCCGTATAAGTCTTGGGGTACTGACATATAAGTCCAGTACAGTGGTGCAGCTGTATAAGTACAGGGGTAACTGCCGTATAAGTCAAGGGGTACTGCCGTATAAGTCCAATGCAGTGGTGCAACTGTATAAGTTCAGGGGTACTGCCGTATAAGCCCAGGGGTACTGCCACATAAGTCTTGGGGTACTGTCATATAAGTTTTGGGGTACTGCCATATAAGTCCAGTACAGTGGTGCAGCTGTACAAGTTCAGGGGTACTGCCGTATAAGTCTTGGGGTACTGCCGTATAAGTCCAGTACAGTAGTGCAGCTGTATAAGTTATGGGGTACTGCCATATAAGTCTTGGGGTACTGCCATATAAATCCAGTACAGTGGTGCAGCTGTATAAGTTCAGGGGTACTGTCGTATAAGTCATGGGGTACTGCTGTATAAATCCAGTCCAGTGATACTGCAGAATAAGTCCAGTGGTACTGCCGTATAAGTCCAGTGGTACTGCCGTATAAATCCAGTCCAGTGGTACTGACATATAAGTCCAGTGGTACTGCAATATAATTCTAGTGGTACTGCCATATAATTCCAGTGATACTGCTGTATATGTCCAGTGGTACTGCTGTATAAGTCCAGTGATACTGCCGCATATGTCCAGTGGTACTGCCGTATAAGTCCAGTGGTACTGCCGTATAAATCCAGTGGTACTGCCGTATAAATCCAGTCCATTAATACTTTCGTATAAGTCCAGTGGTACTGCCGTATAAATCCAGTCCAGTGATACTGCCGTATATGTCCAGTGGTACTGCCATTTAAATCCAGTGATACTGCCGTATAAATCCAGTCCAGTGGTACTGCCGTATAAGTCCAGTGGTACTGCCATATAAATCCAGTGGTACTGCCGTATAAGTCCAGTGGTACTGCCATATAATGCCAGTGGTACTGCCATATAATTCCAGTGATACTGACGTATATGTCCAGTGGTACTGCCCTATAAGTCCAGTGATACTGCCGTATATGTTCAGAGGTACTGCCGTTTAAGTCAAGTGATACTGCCTTCTAAATCCAGTCCAGTGGTACTGCTGTATAAATACAGTGGTACTGCCGTATAAATCCAGTCCAGTGATACTACCATATAAATCCAGTCCAGTGGTACTGCCGTTTAAGTCCAGTGATACTGCTGTATATGTCAAGTGGTACTGCCGTATAAGTCCAGTCCAGTGGTACTGCCATATAAGTTCAGTGGTGCTGTCCTGTGCTGTATATTATTTACTCCAAATAAAGGGGTTAATATTTAATCCAAATAATTTTTACAGGGTTTGCCCTGTGTGGTGTAGAGATACGCTCTCCTGTACTGCATTTTGTTATATAACTTCAGAAAAATAATGGAGAACAAAAATTTGGAGGATAAAATAGGGAAAGATCAAGAACCACTTCCTCCTACTACTGCTGCTGCTGCCGCTGTTGTTGCTGCTGGGAGTCGATCGTCATCCCAGAGGGGAAGTCTGAAGACCACTTGTACTACTTCAACTAAGCAAATGACCGTCCAACAGTCCTTTGTGAGGAAGATGAAATATGACAGCAGTCATCCTGTTGCAAAGTGGATAACTGAGGCCTTGACAGCTATGTTGGTGTTAGACGTGCATCCGGTATCCGCCATTAGTGCAGTGGGACTGCAGTGCCACTCCTAGATGGGCCAGGTGTTTGTGCCGCACACTTGTGTCGCTTAGCTTAGTCATACAGTTACCTCATTGCACCTATTTTACTTCTTTGCATGATGTGTTGTTTGGGTCCTAGTTTTTTTAGGTGCCATCCTGTCTGCCACTGCAGTGCCACTCCTAGATGGGCCAGGTGTTTGTGCCGCACACTTGTGTCGCTTAGCTTAGTCACACAGCGACCTCGGGTCAACTTTTAGGCCTTAAAACAATATTGTGAGGTGTTCAGAATAGACTAGAAATGAGTGGAAATTAATGTTATTGAGGTTAATAATACCGTATGTGATTTTAGCTATTTTTATGTTTTTTTCCAAAATCATCCAGATTCAAAACCAAAACCCGAAAGGGCGGTTTTGGGAAAACTTATCCAGATCCAAAACACAAGCGGGGATGCAGATCCAAAACCAAAACACAAAAAGTGCCCTTCGCACATCTCTAGCTGATACCATCTCTGTTCAGCTGCTGGGCCCACTGAGCTCAGTGTCATTGCTGTTACCATCTCTATGCAGCTGCTGGACCCACTGAAGTCAACTGTAATTACTGATACCATCTCTATTCTGCTGCTGGACCCACTGAAGTCAACTGTCATTGCTGATACCATCTCTATACAGCTGCTGGACCTCTGAAGTCAACTGTAATTGCTGTTACCATCTCTGTTCAGCTGCTGGACCCATTGAAGTCAACTGTCATTGCTGTTGCCATCTCTATTCTGCGGCTGGACCCACTGAGCTCAGGGTCATTGCTGTTACCATCTCTGTTCAGCTGCTGGACCCACTGAAGTCAAATGTTGTTGCTGTTACCATCTCTGTCCAACTGCTGGACCCACTGAAGTCAACTGTTGTTGCGGTTACCATCTCTGTTCAGCTGCTGGGCCCACTGAGCTCAGTGTCATTGCTGTTACCATCTCTATACAGCTGCTGGACCTCTGAAGTCAACTGTAATTGCTGTTACCATCTCTGTTCAGCTGCTGGACCCATTGAAGTCAACTGTCATTGCTGTTGCCATCTCTATTTAGCTGAATACTAAAGTCAACTTCCAGTGCTGTTACTATCTCTATTCAGCTGCTGGACCCATTGAAGTCAACTGTCATTGCTGATACCATCTCTATTCTGCGGCTAGACCCACTGAAGTCAACTGTCATTGCTTATACCATCTCGGTGAAGCGGCTGGACCCACTGAAGTCAACTGTTGTTACTGTTACCATCTCTATTCAGCTGCTGGACTTACTGAGCTCAGTGTCATTGCTGATACCATCTCTATGGACCCACTGAGCTCAGTGTCATTGTTGACACCATCTCTATTCAGCTGCTGGACCCACTGAAGTCAACTGTCATTGCTAATACCATCTCTATTCTGCTGCTGGACCCACTGAAGTCAACTGTCATTGCTGTTACCATCTCTATTCAGCTGCTGGACCCACTGAAGTCAAGTGTCATTGCTGTTACCATCTCTATTCAGCTGCTGGACCCACTGAAGTCAAATGTTGTTGCTGTTACCATCTCTGTCCAACTGCTGGACCTACTGAAGTCAACTGTTGTTGCGGTTACCATCTCTGTTCAGCTGCTGGGCCCACTGATGTCAACTGTTGTGTTGTTACCATCTCTGTTCACATACTGGACCCACTGAGCTCAGTGTCATTGCTGTTACCATCTCTATGCAGCTGCTGGACCCACTGAAGTCAACTGTAATTTCTGATACCATCTCTATTCTGCTGTTGGATCCACTGAAGTCAACTGTCATTGCTGATACCATCTCTATACAGCTGCTGGACCCTCTGAAGTCAACTGTCATTGCTGTTACCATCTCTATTCAGCTGAATACTAAAGTCAACTTCCAGTGCTGTTACCATCTCTATTCAGCTGCTGGACCCATTGAAGTCAACTGTCATTGCTGATACCATCTCTATTCTGCGGCTAGACCCACTGAAGTCAACTGTCATTGCTTATACCATCTCTATGAAGCGGCTGGACCCACTGAAGTCAACTGTCATTGCTTTTACCATCTCTATTCAGCTGCTGGACCCACTGAGCTCAGTGTCATTGCTGTTACCATCTCTATTCAGCTGCTGGACCCACTGAGCTCAGTGTCATTGCTGTTACCATCTCTATTCAGCTGCTGGACCCACTGAGCTCAGTGTCATTGCTGTTACCATCTCTATTCAGCTGCTGGACCCACTGAGCTCAGTGTAATTGCTGTTACCATCTCTGTTCAGCTGCTGGACCCACTGAAGTCAACTGTTGTTGCGGTTACCATCTCTATTCAGCTGCTGAGCCCACTGAAGTCAACTGTTGTGTTGTTACCATCTCTGTTAACCTACTGGACCCACTGAAGTCAACTGCTGTGCTGTTACCATCTCTGCTCAGCTGCTGGGCCCACTGAAGTCAACTGTTGTTGCTGTTACCATCTCTGTTCAGCTACTGGGCCCACTGAAGTCAACTGTTGTTGCTGTTACCATCTCTGTTCAGCTACTGGGCCCACTGAAGTCAACTGTTGTTGCTTTTACTATCTCTGTTCAGTCGCTGATGCATCATTTTTAATTATCCTGTGGACACTTCACACCCCAGAAGTGTCCACATTTTTCTGCTGAGACCTGTAGTTAACCGGAGAAAAGCATTAGGAAGTTAACCACTGAAAGTTTGCTGCTATAATCAGATCATGGACCTTGCATGATCATCTGATTCTCTGGATCCACAGCTTGAGCAGCAACATAATATTGCAGCATTACGACCCACTGGCGGTTGGTGAGATATTAATGCTCTAAATCCGTCACATATTGCGTCCATCTCTAAATATGGGCAGAGATTCACATTTATTTCTGAATAAAGAAATAGATCGCAATTGCAGGCGCGGTAAGTGAATTAGGCCCTGTATCTTCCGCGTTCAGCTTTGTTCAATGGAAATGATACTGAAATCAGAGCTGATGTTTCTGCATAACTTCTGGGAGGAAAATATTTAATAAATAAGCCCCTTATCAGCCATCACTTTCTGTTGTGTGACTTGTGTCCATGTCTGACGCTTATAGAGTTGTCTAATGGCTGGTCACCTCTGACCTATGTGGTACATGTGCCTTTCACAAAACATTTATTAGAAAATGTTGGACCAAAAATTTAATTTACACAGAAAAAATTATACGTAAAGACTTTAATGGCAAAATTTAAATAATACGCTTAATAAACGTGGTTGAATCAAGTATCTATTAGGTGGATTGGGACAAACCTATTTGCTTAAATTGAGAATTGCTTTGCTTATTAAATGTAGCAATAAAATATATAACCATCAAGGTTTAATGAAGTTAATACAAGATTTGGGGTATTCTGTTCAGGATTTTGCATGTAGCACCGCATAAATGAATGTGGCCAATATTATATAATAGCGTAAGTGTTTATTTCATTATACATAAACACAAGGGAAAGCACAAAAAAATATAAAATAAAATAAAGAGGGGCTGATGGAATGTGAGGGAGAATGCGGTGTGCAAGTAAAATCCTGAACATGTTATAATACAGTATCTCTAATTCGGGTGTGGTATTGAAAGTTGACCACACTTAGGTCGACCACTATTAGTCGACAGTAACTAGGTCGACAGGGATTCTAGGTCGACAGGGTCTCTGGGTCGACATGCTCTACATCAACAGGTCAAAAGGTCCTAGTTACTGTCGACCAATAGTGGTCGACCTAGACACTAGATCCCGGATACTCTCTAATTCTACATGTTACTCTTCTAATACCCCTTTTCCGACAACTTTTTTGCACCCCGGGATTTTGGTCAGCGTAAATGCAACCTACCCGGGACATACAGCGTAAATGCAACCTACTATGTCCCGGGTTCCCTGACCTTACTCCCGACCAGGGTCACGGAGCTAAGACCCGGGAAATTTCCAGTATGATAGACCCAGCAATTTCCCCGGGATGCAGAAGAAAAGGGGTTCCCCATCTCTGGAGGGAGGTAGTCAATTGACCGCTGGTTGGGATCCCGGCGGTCAGGATTCCAACGCTGGAATCCCGACAGCAGCTGAAATACCGGCGGTCGGAGTCCCTACTGCCGGCTGGATCCCCCACTTGGCTGGTGGTTCACGCCACCACCCGGGGGGGGAATAGAACCCTGTGGCGATCGAATCGTGGTGAGTGCAGCAAGCCCGCGAGGGGACATGTTGCGCTCGCCGCCGGGATCCCGACGTCGGCCTCCTGACTGCTGGGAACCTGACCGCCGAGATCTCATACTGATCTCCCTCTGAAGCCACCACTGGGTATAACACTCAACTTCAGGAACGCATTAGGCGCATAGAAGCGGTTTTTTAGGGTCTGTTTCTGCCTTATGAGTTAAATGCAGGAAAGGTTGCTAGGTTATGAAGATAATCATTGGGTCGCTCCCTTCTAATTAAGGACAAGCACATGATTTACATGTCATCGTTAAGTGGATGAAGTCTGATCAGTAGAAGATGAGACATTCTGATGTGGGAATGTCTCATTTTACCAAAATGTTGATTTGAATGAAATTCCAACCAAGTGCTATGTCAATTAATAGGAACAATCACTTTAAAAGGGACCCGTTATGTATTGCGTGGGCTCCCGGTATGCAGGGGGGGGAAATGGCGACAGTGGGGAACAGGGTTACGATGAAACAATTCACTGCAAATCACAACTTCGAGCCCCAATACTGCACACTTACCCAGTGAAGAGGGCGGTCCAGGGGCCTAATGGCGTTCTACCGTTCCATAGCTCTCCATAAGTTGGCAAGCGTAGCCATAAAAGTAGATACAATTGCACATCATATATGTTCTGTGTATGTTGTGCTTTTCATGCATAAGTTAGATATATGTTTATTTTATTGAAGTCACATAAATCCCTGACATCAAATACAGATTGGTTGGAACAACATACACTGAAATTTATGTGTAATGTAATCAGTGCCGTATCAGGGCGGCAATGAGCCCTGTACTGGCCCCGCCCCTAAACAAGTGACATCACAATGTCTAGCCACTTGCTCTGGGAAGTAGAGTTCTGCCCAGAGAATCCTAAGAATGCCCCGGGCAGCTGCGCAGGCTGTAGAGTGCCATCCCAGGTACCCTACAAGCCACATTTAGGTGCCGTGGGGCAGTAACAGTGCAGCACGTGGGGTGCAGCATGGCCTAATATCATTATTATCAACCCTTATATGGCGTCACAGGGGGTCCACAGTGCCTAATATAGGGGCTAATTCATATCTGATCGTAGATGTGCTAAATTTAGCACATCTACGATCAGTTACTCTGACACCCCTCCCGCCTCTGCCTGCCAATCAGGCAGAGGCGGTCGCAGCCCTTAGATGCTGTTAGCATCTCACTGGGCCTCCTGGGGTGCACGTGCGCACTCCACAAAGGGCTTTTCAGACTGCGATTGCTGCCGCTGCAGCGATCCAGTCTCAATTACCCCGATAGTACATAAGTGGAGACAGTGGGGGTAATTCCAAGTTGATTGCAGCAGGATTTTTGATAGCAATTGGGAAAAACCATGTGCACTGCAGGGGGGGGGGGGGGGGGGGGGGCAAATATAACATGAGCAGAAAGAGTTAGATTTGGGTGGGTTATATTGTTTCTGTGCAGGGTAAATACTGTCTGCTTTATTTTTACACTGCAAATTAGATTGCAGATTGAACACACCCCACCCAAATCTATCTCTCTGCACATGTTATATATGCCTCCCCTGCAGTGCACATGGTTTTGCCCAGTTGCTATAAAAAATCCTGCTGCAATCAACTTGGAATTACCCCCAGTGTAAACAAAGCAATAAAAAAGTGCAAAGACTTTACAGTACAAAATGTAGCAGAATATGGAACACATATACCATTTCAGTGGGTTAGGATGAGACATGGAAGGCATTCAGAAAGAAGTGGGGTTTGAGAGCCTGTTTGAAGCTTTGGCTGTTGTCCTGCACGGGGAAAAGTGTTTCCTAGTAAGGTCCATCCATCGGTGGATATCTCATCTGCTTTACTGGCAAAGTCCTTAAGACTATAGTTCTCTAATAATTGCAAAGCCATGGCTCAATAAAAAATACTTTTTTAAACTTTTTGGTAAGATGCAAATCTGACGAGGGATTGTTACACCCTCCGGCAGCCTAATGCGCTCTTGTGTGGAAGGAAAATGTTAGTCAGCTGGAGCTTACTCTTTTTTTCCAGATATCAGGATGGAAAGTACAAGACGTAACAGACAGCAGTGACTGCAATAGTAACTACAATGTATTAAATGGTAACGACAAGCCCAGTAGCCATCACATTACACCCTGATCAGCACATTCACTGTACATGGGGGGGGAGCAGCAAACAGTACACTGTAATGAGGTAATGCAGAGAACAATAATGATAAAGATGGAATTACTGCGGTACGTATGCTGTGGGTCAGCAGCTAGGATGGAATTATCGCACGTTCTGAAAATCCCTGACACATGGCCGGGAATGGCCAGCTGAGATTTACACGGGCCCCAAAAATGTTTATGAGACCTCTCAGCAGTTTTCCAGGATTCGTCTTTTTTTTCACTGTTCCTAGAGAACATGCTGAATAATTCCCATGCGCAAAGCACCCTCATTTGTTGCCCTTCACCTAGCAGCTAGAGCAAATCACCTGGAAGCTAGAGCAAATCACCTAGCAGCTAGAGCAAATCACCTGGCAGCTAGAGCAAATCACATAGCAGCAAGAGCAAATCACCTAGCAGCTAGAGCAAATCACCTGGAAGCTAGAGCAAATCACCTGGAAGCTAGAGCAAATCACCTGGCAGCTAGAGCAAATCACCTGGAAGCTAGAGCAAATCACCTGGCAGCTAGAGCAAATCACCTGGCAGCTAGAGCAAATCACCTGGCAGCAAGAGCAAATCACCTGGCAGCTAGAGCAAATCACCTAGCAGCTAGAGCAAATCACCTGGCAGCTAGAGCAAATCACCTGGCAGCTAGAGCAAATCACATAGCAGCAAGAGCAAATCACCTAGCAGCTAGAGCAAATCACCTGGCAGCTAGAGCAAATCACCTGGCAGCTAGAACAAATCACCTGGAAGCTAGAGCAAATCACCTGGCAGCTAGAGCAGCTAGAGCAAATCACCTGGCAGCTAGAGCAAATCACCTGGCAGCTAGAGCAAATCACCTAGCAGCTAGAGCAAATCACCTGGCAGCTAGAGCAAATCACCTGGCAGCAAGAGCAAATCACCTGGCAGCTAGAGCAAATCACCTAGCAGCTAGAGCAAATCACCTGGCAGCTAGAGCAAATCACCTGGAAGCTAGAGCAAATCACCTGGCAGCTAGAGCAAATCACCTGGAAGCTAGAGCAAATCACCTGGCAGCTAGAGCAAATCACCTGGCAGCTAGAGCAAATCACCTGGCAGCAAGAGCAAATCACCTGGCAGCTAGAGCAAATCACCTGGCAGCTAGAGCAAATCACCTGGCAGCTAGAGCAAATCACCTGGCAGCTAGAACAAATCACCTGGAAGCTAGAGCAAATCACCTGGCAGCTAGAGCAAATCACCTGGAAGCTAGAGCAAATCACCTGGCAGCTAGAGCAAATCACCTGGCAGCTAGAGCAAATCATCTGGCAGCTAGAGCAAATCACCTGGCAGCTAGAGCAAATCACCTGGCAGCTAGAGCAAATCACCTGGCAGCTAGAGCAAATCAGCTAGAGCAAATCACCTGGCAGCTAGAGCAATCACCTGGCAGCTAGAGCAAATCACCTGGCAGCTAGAACAAATCACCTGGCAGCTAGAGCAAATCATCTGGCAGCTAGAACAAATCACCTGGCAGCTAGAGCAAATCACCTGGCAGCTAGAGCAAATCACCTGGCAGCGAGAGCAAATCACCTGGCAGCTAGAGCAAATCACATAGCAGCTAGAGCAAATCCCCTGGAAGCTAGAGCAAATCACCTAGCAGCTAGAGCAAATCACCTGGCAGCTAGAGCAAATCACCTAGCAGCTAGAGCAAATCATCTGGCAGCTAGAGCAAATCACCTGGCAGCTAGAGCAAATCACCTGGCAGCTAGAGCAAATCCCCTGGAAGCTAGAGCAAATCACCTAACAGCTAGAGCAAATCACCTGGCAGCTAGAGCAAATCACCTAGCAGCTAGAGCAAATCATCTGGCAGCTAGAGCAAATCACCTGGCAGCTAGAGCAAATCACCTGGCAGCTAGAGCAAATCACCTAGCAGCGAGAGCAAATCACGTAGCAGCGAGAGCAAATCACCTGGCAGCTAGAGCAAATCACCTGGCAGCTAGAGCAGATCACCTGGCAGCTAGAGCAAATCACCTGGCAGCTAGAACAAATCACCTGGCAGCTAGAACAAATCACCTGGCAGCTAGAGCAAATCACCTGGAAGCTAGAGCAATCACCTGGCAGCTAGAGCAAATCCCCTGGAAGCTAGAGCAAATCACCTGGCAGCTAGAGCAAATCACCTAGCAGCTAGAACAAATCACCTAGCAGCTAGAACAAATCACCTGGCAGCTAGAGCAAATCATCTGGCAGCTAGAGCAAATCAACTGGCAGCTAGAGCAAATCACCTAGCAGCTAGAACAAATCAGCTAGCAGCTAGAACAAATCACCTGGCAGCTAGAGAAAATCATCTGGCAGCTAGAGCAAATCACCTGGCAGCTAGAGCAAATCACCTGGCAGCGAGAGCAAATCACGTAGCAGCTAGAGCAAATCACCTGGCAGCTAGAGCAAATCACCTAGCAGCTAGAACAAATCACCTAGCAGCTAGAACAAATCACCTGGCAGCTAGAGCAAATCACCTGGCAGCTAGAGCAAATCATCTGGCAGCTAGAGCAAATCACCTAGCAGCTAGAACAAATCACCTAGCAGCTAGAACAAATCACCTGGCAGCTAGAGCAAATCACCTAGCAGCTAGAGCAAATCATCTGGCAGCTAGAGCAAATCACATAGCAGCTAGAGCAAATCACCTGGCAGCTAGAGCAAATCACCTGGCAGCTAGAGCAAATCACCTGGCAGCTAGAGCAAATCACCTGGCAGCTAGAGCAAATCATCTGGCAGCTAGAGCAAATCATCTGGCAGCTAGAGCAAATCACATAGCAGCTAGAACAAATCACCTGGCAGCTAGAGCAAATCACCTAGCAGCTAGAACAAATCACCTAGCAGCTAGAGCAAATCACCTGGCAGCTAGAACAAATCACCTGGCAGCTAGAACAAATCACCTGGCAGCTAGAGCAAATCACCTGGCAGCTAGAGCAAATCATCTGGCAGCTAGAGCAAATCACCTGGCAGCTAGAACAAATCACCTGGAAGCTAGAGCAAATCACCTGACAGCTAGAGAAAATCACCTCACCTGGCAGCTAGAGCAAATCACCTGGCAGCTAGAGCAAATCACCTGGTAGCTAGAGCAAATCACCTGGCAGCTAGAGCAAATCACCTGACAGCTAGAGCAAATCATCTGGCAGCTAGAGCAAATCACCTGACAGCAGAGCCGGCCCTAGGCATAGGCAAACTAGGCAATTGCCTAGGGCATCTGGTATGCCTATGGGCACAAGCAGCTTCTGCTGATTAAAATGATATGTGGCATGCCTATATTCTGTGTGTAGCATTTTGTGTGCAGATACAGCCACAGTCGCACACAGTATATAGGCATGCCACATATCATTTTAATCAGCAGAAGCTGCTTGTGCATCCTAGCCACATAGCAATGCAAATCAGATGCATTTTCATAAAAAATAGGCACCGACGTTAGCAGAGCTGCCAGTTGACTCACGCCAGGAACTATATGTGTCATAATGTGTATAAGGGCACTAATAATGTGTAACATATGTGTAAGGGGCACTATGTGTGTCATCATGTGTATAAGGCACTAATAATGTGCAGCATATGTGTAAGGGACATTATGTGTGTCATTATGTGTATAATGGCATTAACAATGTGCGGCATATGTGTAAGGGAAATTATCTGTATAAGGGCATTAATAAGGGTTGGCATAATGTGTAAGGTGCATTATGTTTATAAGGACATTAATAATGTGTGTCATATGTGTAAGGGGCATTACTGTGTGGTATTATGTGTATAAATGCATTACCAATGTGTGGCATTATGTGTATAAGGTGCTCTTCTGTGTGGCATAACGTATAGAAAAGGCACTACTGTGTGGTATAATGTGAATAAAGAGCAATATGGTGTGGTGTAATGTGAATAAGCAGCAATATGGTGTGGTGTAATAAAAATAAAGAGCAATATGGTTTGGTGTAATGTGAATTAGGAGAAATTCAGTATGATGTAATGTGAATGAGGGGCACTACTGTGAGGAGTAACATATGTAAGGTAAAGCGGTACAACTGTGTGATGTAATGTGAATAAAGGACACTATCGCAATATAAATTGTGAATAAAGTTGCACTACTGTGAGGCATAATTTGAATTGGGGGTACTATTGTGTGGCCATGCCCCTTGCCAGCAAAAACAGATACCTTTTTGGGCTGTGCGCCGAATGTGCACACTGTTCTTATTTAAATTACAGGGGGTTGGGAAAAAGGACTGCTATGGGTGGGGGGTGATGGTGCTGGGAAAGGGGTGCAGGGTCAGAGGCGGAACTAGCGGTGGTGCTAGGGGGCACCAGCCAAATTCTTGCCTAGGGCATCATATTGGTTAGGGCCGGCTCTGCCTGACAGCTAGAGCAAATCACATGGCAGCTAGAGCAAATCACCTGCCAGCTAGAGCAAATCACCTGCCAGCTAGAGCAAATCACCTGGCAGCTAGAGCTAATCACCTGGCAGCTAGGGCAAATCACCTAGCAGCATGTACTCTAAAGGGCCCTACAGACATGCCGATCCGCCACCGAGGTGCCCGACGGCCGATACGGCCGACGGGCGACCCGGCGGCGGTGGGGGGGCATTGACGGGGGGAGTGAAGTTTCTTCACTCCCCCCGTCACGCGGCTCCATTGAAGTGCAGGCAAATATGGACGAGATCGTCCATATTGGCGTGCATGCACAGCCGACGGGGGACCAGCGATGAACGAGCGCGGGGCCGCGCATCGTTCATCGCTGGAGCCTCCACACTGAAAGATATGAACGAGTTCTCGTTCATATCTTTCAAACAAATCGGCATGTGTGTAGAGCCTATCAGACGCTTCCACAGATCTGTCTGGGTTACTGCACTGTGCTGGTATGACCTGCAGTGGGTGGTTTTCCAGCAAACTACTGATACTACAGTACGTTCTAGGGGGGTCATTCCGAGTTGTTCGCTCTGTATTTTTTTCTCGCAACGGAGCGATTAGTCGCTCATGCGCATGCGCAATGTCCACAGTGCGACTGCGCCAAGTAAATTTGCTATGCAGTTAGGTATTTTACTCACGGCATTACGAGGTTTTTTCTTCGTTCTGGTGATCGTAATGTGATTGACAGGAAGTGGGTGTTTCTGGGCGGAAACAGGCCGTTTTATGGGTGTGTGCGAAAAAACGCTACCGTTTCTGGGAAAAACGCGGGAGTGGCTGGAGAAACGGAGGAGTGTCTGGGCGAACGCTGCGTGTGTTTGTGACGTCAAACCAGGAACGACAAGCACTGAACTGATCGCAGATGCCGAGTAAGTGTGGAGCTACTCAGAAACTGCTAAGAGGTGTCTATTCACTATTTTGCTAATCTTTCGTTCGCAATTTTGATAAGCTAAGATTCACTCCCAGTAGGCGGCGGCTTAGCGTGTGCAAAGCTGCTAAAAGCAGCTTGCGAGCGAACAACTCGGAATGACCCCCAAGATCTGTTACACAACATCGTTTACAAAAGGATACAATTAAATAAGATAAGGAGAGTGCCTGGCTGGGCACGATATCTATATAAGAGTCTTGCAATTTTGTGATTGGTTGAAGAGGTCAATTGTTGCTAGGCAGATCTGAGTTTTGAGTGAGTGGTAATTGGTTAGGGCCAGCCTATCGGTGAGTGTAGGGGAGGTGTTTAGTGCATGAAGGGTAGAAACTTCCAGATTTGCTTCCTCTTGTCGGTTGGAAGCCCACCCACCCGCCCTATTGGCTCTCTAATTTGGCCCTCTTCAATTTGGCTTACTATTATCTTTCTTTCAGACTTAGTGGGCGGGAAGGCGCTACTGGCCAGCGGTCACTTGTAGCATAAGTGGTGTTGTGGGGCACTTACCCCTTTTGAAGGACGGCGAGTGTGTCCTGCCCTTGTGGGGGGGCGAGGGGCGCTTCCTTGGGGAGCGTCCTCACTCTGCTATAGGAAGGGGTGGTTAGACCTTCGCAACACAGGTTATGCTGATATATATAGATGGGGCGTTTCAGTCGCACCCATGACAGTTGGGGCGTTTAGTCGCCGCCATTTTGTAAGATCGTGACTAGAGCTGGTTAGTGGTAGCGTCTTCCTGGCCACCCACTACGAGTGAGGTCATTCCAATTTAATAAATTCAATGACCATATAATCCAACGCAGTTGTGTCCGTGTCGTTATTTTTAGTTGATAAGCTAGCTTAAAGTGTGTAGTTAATGTCAAGCACAATAAATTAATAGACGCCAGAGAGGATTTGATTCAATCTGAATGGGGTTTGGTACAGAAGATCTGCAGTATTTAGGTCGCCCTATCAACAGCGTATAGGTCACCAGTTCATAGGTCGACGCCAGTTGGCCGACATGCAATAGGTCAACAGGTGCAAAAGGTCAACCGTGGTCTAGACGGACAGTGTTACAAGGTTGACGCACAAATGGTCGACCATTGCTTTTTCAGTTTTTTAGTTCAAATCTTGATAACATATCACCACCATCAGTCGAAGCGTGTACCCACTCGGGCACGCTTTTCTCGCCAAAGAGTCACAAGCGCCAAGTACACACAGGTCTGACGTCGCACGTTATGTGTGTGCTCAATTTCTGATCAAGTCTGCGCAGAGAGACTTCATGCATGTTACACTACGCACGCCGGGGTAGACCTCCAATCTGGCATTCAGGAAAAGTGTCATCTTTGCAAGTTTTGCAGCTCTGCTGGTTTTCCAGATCTAATTTCCATGGAATAAAAACGTTTTTTTTCTTCAGTTTGCTACAAATTGGAAACACGTGTAACACTCCCAGTGTGGAGACGACCCACTCCTCATACCTCACGCTCAGGCTGCTATGACTTACACTATCCATTCAGCAGGCACGAGCCGCTGATGGACATTCTGCAGTTGTCACTTTCTAATTCTGCATACCCAAATCTTATGATATATGTGACTGACAGGACGCAGAGGGCTTGATTCAGAAGTGGAAGGAGGCATCTGGTGTAAGTAATCCGAGCGTCCATTGCATCACCAGCGACACCATCGACCGGCTGCTGCGTCACCCATGAGGCCAGGAACTCTCTTTCTTCCGACGGAGATCCTGGTCTTGGAACTCCCCCAAAAAACGGAGAGTCATGCCCTCCGCACCCACAAATGACTGCAATCGGTCTGCAGTTGCAGTGCGTCCTGCGACGCAGGACCCACAGTGCACATATGCAGTACGGGTCCAGCACGTGCGCAATGAACCAAACATCGGTACTTTGTGTATAGCGCCACTAATGCTTTGGGACCTGAATTAGGATCAGTATAATAACGTGAAAATCGTGATTTTAGTGCATTTATCAAATAGATAGATAGTTATATCATCTCTCTCTCTCTCTCTCTCTCTCTCTCTCTCTCTCTCGTACGTAGAAGAACACTTTTACAATAGGTTGAAAGATGAAGCTTATTGTGACCGGTTTTCCCATGACCTCCTAGGTTATTGGATAGCACAGTGGTAGAAGAATCTGTTTGCAGAAATGAATTCTGATCAGAGGTCACTTATGGTGGAACACCAAACGAAGCTCCGCAGCAAGAGCTGTTTTTCCTTCTTTACTGATGTTATGCACCTGAAACATTGTGGGGCAGATGTGGCAAGCCTTGGAAAGTGATAAAGTGGAGAGAGATAAAGAGGAATATTTATCACCGCTTAGAGAGAGATAAAGTGGAGAGATTGGTCTTCACAGAGCCCCGTTGGCCATGAACTATTCCGTGAGTTTATCCATTTTCTCAGATGGAGGGTGCAGTATTTTATAAAAGTATATTATGGGCCTTATCCAGGTTTGTTAGCGATTGGGCAAAACCATGCTGCATTGCAGGTGGGGCAGGTGTAACATGTGCAGAAAGATTACATTTGTTCTGACCTCTTAGTGACAATATGGTGGATGGGGGCCATTGCTTTACTATACTTAGCAGTATTGTCCCCATAAGCTTCATGCAGCTGGGGTTTCGCCAGTTCCGTTCTGTTGAACGGCCGATATATCGCTGGTCCTTCAGCCAGTGTGTACGGGCGATATGTCTGTGAACTCCGTCGTTCACCGACATATCGCGTCGGCCCCGCAGCACAGACGACGGCCAATATATCTACCGATATATTGGCGCATCGCTGTGTGTGTACGGGCGGCGGGCGGCGATGATTGACAGCTGAATTGGGCGGGCGGGTGTACACGCCCGCCCAGTTCATGACGTCAGTCCCTGACGGATCGGGCAGTGTGTATGCTCAGCACACTGCCCGATCCGTCCATAGATATATCTGCCGATCAATTAATCTGCAGATATATCTATCAGTGTGTACCCACCTTTAGAAAGTAGAGCAGACGCCACTCAACCAGTCAGGTCCTATGCGTTAGTTATGGCAACGTATGAGTTTATAATGTGTACTCCCCCTAAAAATGCCAATAAAAGTGCCCCCCCCCCCCCCCCATTCTGATGAATATGACTTGTTCAAAACAAAGTACGGACACCCCTTGTGTAGCTGAGCAACACGTGTGACGTCAACACCAGTCTCTGACACTGATATCCCTCATATTACACTGGGGCAACCTTCAGGGACAATATCAAATGGAGCCTGGGTCTCCTGTTACAGTATTGCAGCCTCCAATTTGTTTTATTGCTTACTTTTAAGAAATTATTGTACAAGAAAAATACTTTATTTGTTCACATCTGACCTGTTAGGTTTGGTACACAATCTGGCATGTCAGTAGCACGCAGATGCAGGGTCTAGTAACCATTATGTGTCTGGTACACAGGAGAGCAGGTTATGAACAAGAGCAAGGTCCAAGAGGTCAGGTACACAGAAACAGAGGGTTCATGTGTCATACCCCTAAAATGGGGCATCACTTAACAGTCAGAGGGGGAAGATCTGGGAACTCAGCCCAGCTGTATATAAAAATGGATCTCTGATGCTCAGCAGCAGCAGTTGAAATTCAGGATTGAAGTGCTCTGTGTCAGAGGCGGGGCCTGTGAGAGGGGGCGGAGACTAAACCAGCGGAAAGTTCCGGAGGCAGGGGAGTGCAGAGTCTGATGAGGCAGTGGTACAATGGGAGCTGCACTGCTGCTGACTGCGTGTGTCAGGGCGGCTGTGTGCGACTGTAAGTCAGTGTTCAACAGAAGAAAGCTACCTGCCTTTCATTGTGTGATCCCAGACCCTCAGTAAGAGAGGCGTATGAGCAGACAGGTGATTCCCCTCAGAGACTGACAGAAAAGGAGCCCCTGTGAGAGGCTTGATACCTCAGATCAGTATGGAGGGAGCTTGCTGCTGATACCAGGCCACCCGGGTAACCTCAGTACAACAACACTACAGACTGACACTGACAACAGGTCACATCAGAGTGCCTCAGAGCAGTTCTCCAGCACCCATGAGGTCACCTATATGCTGCTGTTCCTCAGATCCCTGTTCAATGCTGTCACATTGCATTTAGCAGCCAATCAGATTGTATGTATGTGTAATGGCTCTGCAGAAGGACAAGCGAGTAGCTCCAAAAGTCAGTCAGGAGGTACCCAACCCCACATCTGTAGGACAGACACCAGCCCCTCACTGCTAGCAGGAATACATACGTAGCTAATACGCTGCATGTCTTCCTTCCCCTTTCTGGGGTAATAATAAACTGCTAACCCGCATAAGGTGATATTTGAGAGAAATCTGGATGAATGCTGATCACTGGATACGGAAATAACTGCCCTCATGACTATCTCTGGCAATAATCTACCATACAGCAGTTTCTCCACTAAACTAGGACATTATCACCCAGCTGCAGTGTTCCACGTCACCCCCTCTATTCCAAGTATCTGCAAGTAATTTACCTCTAGAGACAGCGGTCACATTACACACCCTCTGCTAGCACCTACAACTTTATACTGTAAAGTAAATGCACCACTGTGTATAACCTGATGCACCATAAGGATCAGGCGAGCAATTCTTTTCAGGAGGCAAATTCTTTACCGCTGAATCTACAGTACTCATCTTTGCAGTTTATTGAGGTTAAACATTTTGCAACTGGACTAAGTAATTATCCGTACAGTATGGTTACAGTTGTTTAGCTTCGTAGGAGAGTAAGCTAATTCAGTACAAGTGAGTGTGTAAGCTCAGAGTTAAGGCCCGTACACACTGGTCGATGTATCGGCCGTTCTCTTGAACGGCCGATACATCGCGGGACCGTCGGCCAGTGTGTACGGGCGATACGTCTGTGAACTCCGTCGTTCACAGACGTATCGCGCCGGCTGCGCAGCACAGCCGACGGACAATATATCTAACGATATATTGGCGCGTCGCTGTGTGTGTACGGGGCGGTCGTCCGACCGCCCGTACACATGCTGCGGCGGCCGGCGGTGATTGACAGGTGAACTGGGCGGGCGCCCGCCCAGTTCATGACGTCAGTCCCCCGACGGATCGGGCAGTGTGTATGCACAGCACACTGCCCGATCCGTACATAGATATATCTGCAGATCAATTGATCTGCAGATATATCTACTAGTGTGTACCCACCTTTACTCTCACTTAGGAGGTACTTTTGAACTCCAAAGTGGTTTTTGTATATTGACACGTGAACAGATGTACAGTACCTTATAATTCATATTATCATAGGACTGCTGGTAATTATTGATAACATAAAAATATTCACTACTACTTTGAAACTGATTAATCTATGTTGCATAATAGAAAAACATATGCTGATATTATATCTTTAAAGTATCCTCACCTAGAAATGTGTATAGTGAATGCTTGCCTATCGCTGTGTTTCTGAATCCGCTATAAGGTTCACTTTAAACCAGGTTTAATACCCCTAAGGAGAGGATATTTCTAAAATATTGATCTTAAGGTATCTACTTAGGGAATGTTTAAATGTTGCCATTGCATGTATATGGGAAGTGTTAATGTTAAACTTAAATAACTTATGCATCACCTAACACCAGAGCCATATGCTGTCTCCAAACGCAGCCTGATAAATAAATAAAAAATTATTTATATATGGTGAGTTTATTGTGTCTGGGTTTGGGAGATCCTTTACCTCTCTGCCAAGGAGGGGGATGGAGTGACTACCAGAGAGACCATCCTACCCGAACCACCGAACCCCATTGGTGAGCAAGAGTATTACACATGGAGCAGAAAGAATGAATGGATCAATACGCAGAAGAGTAGACAGGAGTGCGGTGTGCAGCAGAAAGACACACTATCAATCACCTAGCACTGACTGCTACAGATGGATCTTATCTTTAATAGGATTAATTGAGCCAGGTCAGTCAGACTTAATCCCATGCTGTAATGACTTAATCCCCTGATGTGTTGTTCTCTCTTTATTGTATGGCATCTGAGAACAATAGAGGAAAGGCTTATGTTAATAAACCATGGTGTGCCTAGGTGCAGCAAAGAAGTCAAGATAAAAGTGGACCCATCTGTAGGTCTGCTCCAGCTTTATAGTGTCAGGGGGGCCATGATCCCAGGGCATATAGTGTGGAGTGGTCGATGATCCCAGAGTGTGGTGTGCAGCAGAAAGATGACTTAACACTTGCCATCACCTAGCACTGACTGCTAGGTCTCCACCTGCTTTATAGTGTCGGTGGGGAGAGGGGGGTGAAGATTCCAGGACATAAGAACTTGCAAGCAACTTGTGCAAGCATGGTTGCACCTCACCAACATAAGAGGCCGCTAGATCGATCCCACTTCCTATTAGCCTGTGGGCAATCCTCAGACAGACAACACATCCTGACACTTGTACCCCTTTTCCACTGCCGACCCGTGAAATTGACGGTTCTCTCAACCCAGCAAATTCTTGGGTCTCAGCCCTGTCCCAGGTAGTATCCTTTTCCATGGACTTAAATCCCGGATTGCATCCACGTGCAAAAAAACTTGGTTTTAAAGACAGTGGAAAAGGGGTATTAGAATTTGTCAAATTTCTTTGGCAAAGAAGCAGTCCATTGTCACCAAATACTGTGTAAGTGTAATATGTGGTCTTTTCTAAATTCTTCACCATATTTTGGACTGGAAAAAAAAATATCACAGGTAATTAGCAACCTGAAAGTTCAATACTCTGCATTCCCGTTAAGGAAAGAAAAGTTCTGGGTCATTCTGCAAATGTTATTTCTACCTCGTTTCTTCATCTCTCGGCTGTTATTTGTTCTCAGGGCATTAACATCCTCTCTGGCGCTTGGCTTACGCCCCTACTTTTATCCCCTTGTCTAAAGTCTAGAATAAGAGAACATTTTCCATCCCGGCTCTCAGAGTTCCATAAAGTTACAAGCCGCAGAAGTGCCACATAGGAAAACCTTGCTTTCATTACGGCGCAGTTCCAGCAACATAAAACGCCGCCTCATGTACAGCTGTGCTTACTCTGGCTCGCCGCCAATTTCACGGCTTGCTGTTCTCATTGGCTGTGTAATTATTTGCTCCTTGGTCGTTATGTACGTAAACACCATGGGGGAAATTTACTAAGGTGGGAGATTTTTAGAACTAGTGATGTTGCCCATAGCAACCAATCAGATTATATCTATTATCTGCTAGAAGCAGCTAGACAAATGGTAAGCAGAATCTGATTGGTTGCCATGGGCAACATCACCAGTTCTAAAAATCTCCCACCTTAGTAAATTTACCCCCATGTGCGGAAATGTGAGAACGGATTTTCATCATCATCTCTCTTTTCTGTAGTATGGCCCTCATTCCGAGTTGATCGCTCACTAGCTTCTTTTAGCAGCCGTGCAAACGTATAGTTGCCGCCCACGGGGGAGTGTATTTTCGCTTTGCAAGTGTGCGAACATGTATGCAACCGAGCGGGACTAAAAAAGTTTTGTGCAGTTTCTGAGTAGCTCTGGACTTACTCAGCCGCTGCGATCACTTCAGTCTTTTTGGTCCCGGAATTGACGTCAGACACCCGCCCTGCAAACGCCCGGACACGCCTGCGTTTTCCCAAACACTCCCTGAAAATGGTCAGTTGCCACCCACGAACGCCCTCTTCCTGTCAATCTCCTTGCGATCGGCTGTGCGAATGGATTCTTTGTTAAATCCATCGCCCACCAACGATTCGCTTTGTACCTGTACGACGTGCCTGCGCATTGCGGTGCATACCCAAGCGCAGTAGTAACCTGTTCGCTGCGCTGCGAAAAACGTCAGCGAGTGATCAACTTAGAATGACCCCAATGTAAAGAGCGGTGATGTGCGGTCAGGTGAGGCACTGTCATTCTAACGAATACGCCAGAGTTCTGACTACATATAAAGTGTATGAAAAATCCGAAGAGATTTAAAACATATTTTTTATAGACTTGGCTGCCAGAAGTGCCACCTGCTGCTGCTAACATTCCGAGGAGTATATTTATTAAAGCAACATCCTGTGCCGCAGCTAGTTATCATGCCTGGGATGCTGTCGGAACCCTGATGAAAAGTCTGCTCCTCAGCGTCTGATTTGCCCCTGTTGCTGCAGCCTAATGCTGCCGGTGTAGGGTTAGTTGGGAGCGGCCTTTAGCTGCGGTCATTAGGGTATTTATCCAGCGTTAACCCCATATTAAATATGAAATAAACGGTAGAGATCTTCATAGATCCAGAAAGCTCTGATTTGCTGTTGGTTTTTCTATCCCCGTCCAGATCATCTGCAGGTCCATGCACGCTCAGGCTGGATACACACTAGTGCACTCTCGTGCAGAGGTCAGTAAACGTGTTACTGCAAATAGGGGTCACATGCAGGCTGCAAAATCCCCCATATACCTCTATCTGTATCCTCCATCATCACCTACACAAATATTTACCTCAGGCACCCACTACTAATATGTCACAGATATTTGTAGTTGTGTAATTAAATGAATGGAACTACAAGTGCCAGCAGTGGGAATCCTGAAATGCTTTACCTGGGTCTACCTCTGGCAAATCCCCAAAACCTAACTGAAACTGGCTTGGGTGGGGTCACTGGGGGTCATTCCGAGTTGCTCGCTAGCTGCTGTTGTTCGCAGCGCAGCAATCAAGCTAAAAATCGGCATTTCTATGCATGCGTATGGGGCGCAGTGCGCACGCGTGACGTACTTTCACACAAAACTATGCAGTTTTACACAAGGTCTAGCGACGCTTTTCTGTCGCTCTGTTGATCGGTGAGTGATTGACAGGAAGTGGGTGTTTCCGGGTGGTAACTGACCGTTTTCAGGGAGTGTGCTAAAAAACGCAGGCGTGTCAGGTAAAAACGCAGGCGTGCCTGGGGAAACGGGGGAGTGGCTGGACGAACGCAGGGCGTGTTTGTGACGTCAAAGCAGGAACTAAACAGACTGAGCTGATCGCAAGGAAGGAGTAGGTCTGGCGCTGCTCAGAAACTGCTTGAAAAAATGTCAGCACTGCTCTGCTAATCTTTCGGTCGCACTTCTGCTAAGCTAAGATACACTCCCAGAGGGCGGCGGCCTAGCGTGTGCAATGCTGCTAAAAGCAGCTAGCGAGCGATCAACTCGGAATGAGGGTCACTGTCTCCATAAGGGTTCCTGCACTACAACAGTATCATGCCTCAACCCAGCCCCCCTTCACGTCAATGCCCATAGGGGGCCGGGCAATAATGAGATTGCTGAGAATTGCATTTCACAGGGAAGTTGGCGCGGCCCATACTTGCCTACCCTCCTGTAATGGCTGGGAGGCTCCCGAAAATCGGGTGGCCCTCCCGGTGGGCAAGTCTCCCGCTTTCCCTGCAGCCCCTCTGCACCCCACTCAGCCACCCACCGCAGAGATCAAGAGGGCGGTCCGAGGGGATTCGATGACGCGATTTGCGCTGAATTGCATTATTGTAGCTCCGCCCCCACTATACAGTGCCTATTTTCTCAGCACTCGCTAGCGGCACTGGCGTGCGTGACGACGTCATTACGCTGTGTGCGCATCGGACAGACCTGGCCGTGGCGGTGTTGTGCAGGGCTGCAGGCGTCAGGTGGGTGTGTAGCTGGTTTTTAAACTAGCCTGTGGGGGTGCGGCTGTGATTTTGGCGCTTGGTGCTGAGGACATATCTGTGTGTGAGGATGTGCTGATGGGGGTGCGGGTGTGAGTGTACGGCTCTGTTTGTTGTCATCACATGTAAGGGTGACACCCGGGTGCAGGCCGCACTCCTCACATGACGCCACTGTCGGCACTGTATAGTGGGGACGGAGCCACGATTATGTGATCGCGATGCCACGCCCCCGGACTGCACAATTCCACATCGGCCACGCCCCGGACAGACCTCAATGCCTCCTGCTCACACCCTGCATCCCGCTCTCTGTCTGCTGTTTGTTTGTGACCCCTCCCCCTTTCTAGCACCTGATATATAATTATCTCCAGGAATGATTGAGCAGCTACCATTTTTTGTGTACATGCAAAAGCAGCCAGTATCTACCCTGCATGCAAACATAATAAATGCATTTTTTATTATTATTATTGATATTATTATACTTTATTTATATGGCGCCACAAGGGATCCGCAGCACCTGTTACAGAGTACATAAACAAATGAGCAAAACAAGAAAACAGCACTTACAGTCCAAGACAATATAGGACGTAAAACCAGGGGTTAGGTGCCATCAATGGTAGTATGGAGTAAAAGATAGTGTAAGTAGGAGACGGAAAGGCACATGAGGAAAGAAGGCCCTGCTCTTAAGAGCTAACAATCTAAAAGGTCAAGGGTTAAAAGACCGGGGTGACACAGAAGGGGTATTTAACCCCCCCCCCACACACACACACACATAGCAAAATGGTTTGTCCCTGTGCAAAATTACTTATTTTATTTTTTTGCATTGCTTTTAACACACAATCAGGCCTTCTATGTGCAATAATAAACGCTCAATAATCTACAAGCAAATGTTAAATAAAAAATCCGTCCACAAAAACTTGCAAATTGTCTTTCTACACATTTAGGTTTTCCCAGTTATGTTACCAAGAACAAACCCATGTAATCCCATTTTCTGTTTAGAATTTGGTTTATTTTCATTTAATCGTTTTATTTCGCTGAAAATGTTTAGGCTGCTTCGAGGAACGTAGTTCACGCGCTTACTGATAAAACAGCCCTTGGAGAAGACTGCAAAGCTCGGCCTTACTAGTTCTGCAAACCCAAGAATGTACCGTCAGTATACAGAGCGTGTAGAGAAAGTGTGTTCTGGAGTCTGCAGAGCTGGGGAGGTGGGAAGAGCTGTTTATACAATCTGCACATTGCCAGCTGGTTTATATCACAACCAAAGGTCACACAAACACTGTGCTAAAAGCCAGCAACAAATCACATGGGAAATTGTGCTGAGCTGAAGGATTGTGTGTGACAGTGCCGCCATCTAGTGGTTGTTTCTGCTAAATTGTTCTCTTCACCTCTTTTCTTCCATAACATGGGACCATGGGGGTCATTCCGAGTTGTTCACTAGCTGCTTTCGATCGCTGCGCAGCGATCAGGTAAAAAAAGGCACCTCTGCGCATGCGTATGCAGCGCAATGCGCACGCATGTCGTACTATTACAACGAACGATGTAGTTTCACACAAGGTCTAGCGAAGCTTTTCAGTCGCACTGCTGGCCGCAGAGTGATTGACAGGAAGAGGGTGTTTCTGGGTGTCAACTGACCATTTTCAGGGAGTGTTTGAGAAAAAAAACAGGCGTGCCAGGAAAAACGCAGGTGTGGCTGGGCGAACGCAGGGCGTGTTTGTGACGTCAAAACAGGAACTGAACAGTCTGAAGTCATCGCAAGCGCTGAGTAAGTCTGAAGCTACACTGAAACTGCACAAAATTATTTTGTAGCCGCTCTGCGATCCTTTCGTTCGCACTTCTGCTAAGCTAAGATACACTCCCAGTGGGCGGCGGCATAGCGTTTGCATGGCTGCTAAAAACTGCTAGCGAGCAAACAACTCGGAATGACCACCCATGGACCTAATTCAGACCTGATCGCTAGCAAGCGATTTCTGCAGCGCTGCGATCAGATAGTCGCTGCCTACAGGGGAGTGTATTTTAGCTGTACAAGTGTGCGAACGCATGTGTAGCCGAGCTGTACAAACAGATCTTGTGCAGTCTCTGCGCAGCCCAGGACTTACTCAGCCGCTGCGATCACATCAGGCTGTCCGGGACCGGAGTTGACGTCAGACACCCGCCCTGCAAACGCATGGACACGCCTGTGTTTCTCCAACCACTGCCAGAAAACGGTCAGTTGCCCCCCACAAACGCCCTCTTCCTGTCAATCTCCTTGCGATCGCCCGTGCAAACGGATCCGTCACACAAACCCATCGCTGAGCGGCGATCCGCTTTGTACCCGTGCAACGCACCTGTGCATTGTGGTGCATACGCAGTTTGTGACTGATCGCCCGCTGTGCAAAAACGTACAGCAGCGATCTGGTCTGAATTACCCATGAAAGAAATGTAAAAAGTGGTTTTAATAGAAGTAAAATAGACAGATCCTGTTGCTCATTAGCCAAGAAAAATAACCAGATCATTGACAGCACGGTCATGCAGTGGATGGCATTGCTGACTCACAGCACAGAGATCGCAATGTCACTTCTGGCCAGAGAACTATCTGTGTGGAGTTTGTATATTTCAGTTTTGTTTGTGTTATGTGGGTTTCCTCTGGGTGATCTGATTTCTTCCCACACCCCAAAAACATATGAGTACATTAACCACTTAACTGACAATTTATTTAGCCAAAAACCGCTCTGAAATTGTCAGGTTTTTTTATGAGTGAATTAAGTGAAGAACATGAATTTAACCCTATCCCAAATGATTTCAGTTTAAAAAAAAGGAAAAAAAAATTTTTTTTTGATCTTTAAAAAAAATATTTTTCCCAAACATCGAAACATCGATCGGGAACATCGTGACCATCGGAACATTGGGAACATTGCGACTAACGCGGCTTTCATTTTGAAAGCCGGGACAGCCTGCAGGTATACAGGGGGGGTCTGGGGGTGGCTTGGGAGGGTTCACTTACACTCCCCAGCGGCTGCCATTGTCTGCAGCTGCTGGAGGGGGGTGATTCTGCCGTGCTGACCGATCAGCAGTGATCGGCAGCACGGCAGACACAGGGGGAGAGTGCAGGGAGGCAGAGGGACCTTCCGGTCCCTTTGACAGCAGCATCAGAGGGAAGTTTACCTTCCCTGCCGCTGCTAACACTCTCTATCTGACTGGTCGCATACTGTGCGACCAGGTCAGAGAGAGCACTTGCAGGCATGGTCGCATCTGATGCCACCATGCCAGGCAAGTGGTTAACTGACTCTGACAAAATCAACCTCAGTGTCTGAGTTTCTGTGGTAGGGAATATAGATTGTAAGCTCTGCTAGAGTTGGGACTGATATGAATAATTATATACAGATGGAGCCCTGCTCATCTATCCCTTAAATAGGAGTAAGTGAGCCAGGGCAGTCGGACTTAGGCCCTCATTCCGAGTTGTTCGCTCGCAAGCTGCTTTTAGCAGCTTTACACACGCTAAGCCGCCGCCTACTGGGAGTGAATCTTAGCTTCTTAAAATTGCGAACGAAAGATTCTCAAAATTGCGATTACACACCTCTTAGCAGTTTCTGAGTAGCTTCAAACTTACTCGGCATCTGCGATCAGTTCAGTGCTTGTCGTTCCTGGTTTGACTTCACAAACACACCCAGCGTTCGCCCAGACACTCCTCCGTTTCTCCAGCCACTCCCGCGTTTTTCCCAGAAACGGTAGCGTTTTTTCGCACACACCCATAAAACGGCCAGTTTCCGTCCAGAAACACCCACTTCCTGTCAATCACATTACGATCACCAGAACGAAGAAAAAACCGTCAGTAAAATTCCTAACTGCATAGCAAATTTACTTGGCGCAGTCGCACTGCGGACATTGCGCATGCGCACTAAGCGGAAAATCGCTGCAATGCGAAAAAATTTACAGAGCGAACAACTTGGAATGAGGGCCTTAATCCCCTGCTGTAATGACTGAATCCCCTGATGTGTTGTTCTCTCTGTATTGTATTGCAGCTGAGAACAATAGATGAAAGGCTTATGCTAATAAACCTTGGTGCACCTAGGTGCAGCAGAGAAGGCTAGATGATCAAGGCTCCATCTGTATCAAATATATTATAAATAAAGGATAATAATAGTAATAATACTAGATACGCTACATTTCTAATGGAATATGCCTAGGCGTGCTGTACTGCAGTTGGGTTCGGAATGGTGGCGGTCACAATACCGACTGTAACATCCTGACTGTGAGAATCCCGACAGGGTGAAATAAAGTACACTTACCCTCCCTCAATGCCCCATTAACCCTCCCCTCTCGCAGCCTAAATTTACCCCCCCCCCCCCCCCCCACCCCTTCTCGCAGCCTAACTCTTACCCTTCGTCCATTGTCTAATTACATTACAATTAGAACAACAGTAGTAGAACAAACTGGGTGAAACAGACAGACATAGAGGTAGGAGGGCCCTGCTCACAAGCTTACACTCTATAGGGAAATAGGCATTGATACACAAGGATAGATGCTACCTATTGCATAATGGTCCACCAGATTGCTAGGTTCTTAATGGGTTGTATGATATGATCACCAGCAATGTTGGACAAGAGTAAAAAAAGACTAAGATATGTGATGTTATGTATACTGTACAGAGAGGATGTAATTGGATAGGGAAGCACTGAAGGTTATGTGGGTGGGTCTGGAATTTGATAGGCTTGTCTGAAGAGGTGAGTTTTCAGGGAACGTTTGGAGACTAGAGGCGAGTCTTACTGTGCGTGGGAGGGCAGAGTGGGTGAAGCCTGGATTAAGTCCTGTCATTTTGAGTGGGAACAAGTAATATACGTGTGGATGAGAGACGCAGATCTTGTGCAGAGCGGAGAGGTCGGGTAGGGAGATATTTTGAGATGAGTGAAGAGATGTATGTTGGTGCAGTTTGGTTAATGGCCTTGTATGTAAGTAAAAGTATTTTATATTTAATACGGTAGAATACCAGTAACCAATGGAGGGACTGACAGAGCGGATCTGCAGACGATGAACGTCTGGCAAGGAAGATTAGCCTCGCAGCTGCATTCAGAATGGATTGTAGTGGTCGAGCCTATGTTTGGGAAGACCGGTCAGGAGACTATTACAATAATCAATGCGGGAGATAATGAGAGCATGGATTAGAGTTTTATCAGTGTCTTGTGTAAGGTATGGTCGTATTTTGGATATGTTTCTTATAGGCCCTACACACTGGCTGATCCGCCGCCGAGCTGCCCGATGGCGGATACGGCCGACGGGCAACCCGGCGGCGGGGGGGGCAGTGACGGGGGGAGTGAAGTTTCTTCACTCCCCCGTCACCCGGCTGCATTGAAGTGCAGCCAAATATGGACGAGATCGTCCATATTGGCCTGCATGTACAGCCGACGGGGCACCAGCGATGAACGAGCGCGGGACCGCGCATCGTTCATCGCTGGAGCCTCCACACTGCACGATATGAACGTTATCTCGATCATTAATGAACGAGATCGTTCATATCGTGCAGTCATGTCGGCCAGTGTGTAGGGCCCTTGAGATGCATGCAGCAAGATTTGGAGACAGACTGAATGTGGGGAACAAAGTACAATTCCGAGTCAAGAATGACACCTAGGCAGCGAGCTTGTGGGGTAGGGATGATTGCTGAGTTCTAAACAGTGAGAGACATCAGGTTGGAAACTACTATTGGCCGGTGGAAATATAATTAATTTTGTTTTGGAAATATTAAGTTTGCGGTGGCGAGATGACATCCAAGATAAAATGGCAGAAAGGCATTCAGCGACACGGCCCAATACAGATGGTGACAAATCTGGGGAATATAGGTAGATTTGAGTATCATCTGGTGTGACTGCCGACGGATGATTGGGTGAATATGTTGAATGTTTTAAATGAAAATGTGACAAAATTGACTAAGAGATTTGATAAATCTGAGTTTAAGAACCAAACATGGAGAAAATCCATGGAAGATGCTTTGTCACAGACCCAGACCCCTTCGGGGTCGCAGAAACGTGCATTTGCCCAGATAGTAGATACAGATACCGACACGGACTCTGATTCCAGTGTCGACTATAGTGATGCCAGATTGCATTCAAAACTGGCTAAGAGTATTCGGTACATGATTGTGGCGATAAAGGACGTACTACATATTACTAAGGACCCTGCTGTCCCTGATACAAGGGTCTGTATGTTTAAAGGAAAGAAACCTGAGGTAACGTTTCCTCCCTCTCATGAACTGAACGCACTTTTTGAAAAGGCTTGGGAAAACCCTGACAAAAAGATACATGCTCCCAAAAGAATTTCAGTGGCATATCCATTCCCCTTTGGGGACAGGGAAAGCTGGGAGTAAATCCCCACGGTAGACAAAGCTTTATCGCGTCTATCCAAAAAGGTGGCGCTTCCGTCCCCTGACACGGCAGCCCTAAAGGATCCTGCGGATCGTAAGCAGGAAAATACCCTGAAATCCATTTATGTCACTACAGGGTCGCTACTCAGGCCTGCCGTTGCTGCGGCATGGGTGAGTAGCGCTATTGAAAAGTGGGCAGATAACTTGTCATCTGAGATAGATACCCTAGACAGGGACAGCGTGCTTTTGACTCTGGGTAATATCAGGGACGCTGCAGCATATTTAAAAGAAGCTGCGAGGGATATTGGCCTTTTGGGATCAAGGGCCAATGCCATGGCAGTCTCAGCAAGGAGAGCGTTGTGGATTCATCAATGGAATGCTGATGCTGACTCTAAGAAGGCGATGGAGGCTCTACCGTTTAACGGTAGGGTTTTGTTTGGCGACGGCCTCACTGACCTGGTGTCTACGGCTACCGCAGGTAAGTCTTCCTATTTACCTTATGTCCCTGCGCAGCAGAAGAAATCGCCTCACTATCAGATGCAGTCCTTTCAGCCCAATAGATTCAAAAAAGGACGTGGGTCCTCCTTCCTTGCTGCAAGGGGGAGAGGTCGGGGAAAAAGGTCACAGGCTGTGGCAAGTTCCCAGGAGCAGAAGTCCTCTCCGGCTTCTACCAAATCCACCGCATGACGCTGGGGCACCTCTCAAGCTCTTCAGCCACGTCTGGGTACACTCGGACCTGGATCCCTGGATAGTAGACATTGTAATCCAGGGGTACAAGTTAGAGTTTCAAAACGTGCCCCCTCACCGATTTTTCAAATCGGCCTTGCCAGCTTCTCTTCCAGAAAGAGAGATAGTAAGCGCTGCGATACTAAAGTTGTGTCAAAATCAAGTGATTGTCACGGTACACCCGTCTCAACACGGGGAAGGCTTTTATTTGAGCCTGTTCGTGGTCCCCGAAGCCGGATGGCTCAGTCAGACCAATTCTAAACCTGAAATCCCTCAATTTCTTTCTGAAAAGATTCAAGTTCAAGATGGAGTCTCTACGAGCAGTGATCTCCAGTCTGGAGGAGGGGGATTTTATGGTGTCGGTCGACATAAAAGATGCATACTTCCATGTCCCCATATATCCTCCGCATCAGGCTTACCTGAGATTTGCGGTGCAGGGTTGTCATTACCAATTTCAGACGTTGCCATTTGGGCTATCCACGGCTCCGAGGATTTTCACCAAAGTAATGGCGGAAATTATGGTTCTCCTGCGCAAGCAGGAAATCACAATTATCCCGTACTTGGACGATCTCCTCATAAAGGCGAGATCCAGGGAGCAATTGTTGAAGAATGTTTCACTGACGATTCTGCAACAACATGGTTGGCTCCTAAATTTGCCCAAATCACAGTTGGATCCAACGACACGGCTGTCGTTCCTGGGTATAATTCTGGATACAGAATTGCAAAGAGTCTTTCTTCCAGTGGAAAAAGCTCTGGAAATACAGAACATGGTGAAACAGATTCTGAAATCGGCAAAGGTGTCACTCGGTTGCTGGGGAAGATGGTGTCAGCCTATGAGGCCATTCCGTATGGCAGGTTCCATGCCAGGGTGTTTCAGTGGAACCTGCTGGACCAGTGGTCCGGGTCTCACCTGGACATGCACTGGAAAATAATTCTATCTCCCAGGACCAGAATTTCACTTCTGTGGTGGATGCACAGTTCTCACCTTCTGGAAGGACGCAGGTTCGGGATTCAGGACTGGATCCTGGTGACCACAGATGCAAGCCTCCGAGGCTGGGGAGCAGTCACACAGGGAAGAAAATTTCAGGGAAAGTGGTCAAGCCAGGAAGCTTGTCTGCATATAAACATTCTGGAATTAAGAGCCGTATACAACGGCATACTGCAAGCAGAACATCTTCTTCGAGGTCTGCCGGTCTTGATTCAGTCAGACAACATGAAGGCAGTGGCGTACATAAACCGCCAAGGCGGAACAAAGAGCAGAGCGGCGATGGCTGAGGCCATGAAAATTCTTCGCTGGGCGGAAAAGCAAGACAGCGCTCTGTCAGCGGTCTTCATTCCAAGAGTGGACAACTGGGAAGCAGACTTCCTCAGCAGACATGATCTCCTTCCAGGAGAGTGGGGTCTTCATCAAGAGGTCTTTGCAGAAGTGACAAGTCACTGGGGAGTTCCTCAAGTGGACATGATGGCGTCCTGCCTCAACAAGAAACTTCAGAGATATTGTTCCAGGTCAAGGGACCCTCAAGCGATAGCGGTGGACGCTCTAGTGACACCGTGGGTGTTTCAGTTGGTCTATATGTTCCCTCCACTTCCACTCATTCCAAAGGTGATAAAAAAATTATAAGAAGAACAAGGGTTCAGGCGATCCTCATTGTTCCGGAATGGCCAAGAAGGGCCTGGTATCCAGATCTTCAGGAGTTGCTCATATAAGATCCCTGGCCTCTTCCTCTTCGGGAGGACCTGTTACAACAGGGGCCGTGCATGTATCAGGACTATAAATATATAGAAAGAGAGCGCATGTAGTTTTAATTAATTTAATTATATTTTTAAATAAGACAAAAAATGTCTATTAAACATATACATAATAATACTTTAAAAATACCATGAGAACAATACCCTCTATTGTGATGTAACAATGGCCCTCATTCCGAGTTGTTCGCTCGGTAAATTTTTTCGCATCGCAGCGATTTTCCGCTTAGTGCGCATGCGCAATGTCCGCAGTGCGACTGCGCCAAGTAAATTTGCTATGCAGTTAGGAATTTTACTGACGGTTTTTTCTTCGTTCTGGTGATCGTAATGTGATTGACAGGAAGTGGGTGTTTCTGGGCGGAAACTGGCCGTTTTATGGGAGTGTGTGAAAAAACGCTACCGTTTCTGGGAAAAACGCGGGAGTGGCTGGAGAAACGGAGGAGTGTCTGGGCGAACGCTGGGTGTGTTTGTGACGTCAAACCAGGAACGACAAGCACTGAACTGATCGCAGATGCCGAGTAAGTTTGAAGCTACTCAGAAACTGCTAAGAGGTGTGTAATCGCAATTTTGAGAATCTTTCGTTCGCAATTTTAAGAAGCTAAGATTCACTCCCAGTAGGCGGCGGCTTAGCGTGTGTAAAGCTGCTAAAAGAAGCTTGCGAGCGAACAACTCGGAATGAGGGCCAATATCATTAATTTTCCACACCTAAAAAGTCCACATTGCTGTGTCAGCTTGTAGTTACAATTTGGTAACAGTTTGGATTCCCAAATCACTTTTGTGGCAGCTTAAGTAGCTATAATAGCTGTCTGTCCCGCATCATCCAGAGCCACTCACTTAGATGGATAGTTTTATTCAAAAGAACGTAGTGAGTCCTGCAGCAGTAAGATTAATTCCAAATCTCATACTATTCAATCATGCAGACAGGTATCATTATATGCTCAGATTCGTGGTCACATATATTACCATATAATGAATTTGTAACTGTTGTAGGTTCAGGAACCGTGTCTCACCTCCTCTGTTTCCAGAATGCTTTGTAGACCACCGTACTAAAACTCCTGCTGGGAGTGTTGTTAACTCTTTCTCGTGGTAGAGATGACACAGACCAAAGAGCCGGCTCCCAGCTGCAGCGCCGTGTTGTAACGCTTTCCCCGTTACAGCCGTCCGTCTCCTCTTGGCCGTAGCACAGGCCACCTGTATAGGATCTCTGGAGCGGAGCTCGGCTCCCGGCTGCGGCAGCGTGCCGCTGGATATTACCTTGCTGAGGCTGTGCTCTTAAGAGCACTCTGCTTTAACACTCTGAGACAAACCCTCGGATTGTGGAACTACACACACCGCCTTAAGTGTGCCGCACCAAGTCCAGTGACATCCACTCACCGTGTCCACCTAACAACCTCCGTGGAAGCAAGACACACAGCCTCAGCAAGGTAATATCCAGCGGCACGCTGCCGCAGCCGGGAGCCGAGCTCAGCTCCAGAGATCCTATACAGGTGGCCTGTACTACGGCCAAGAGGAGACGGACGGCTGTAACGGGGAAAGCGTTACAACACGGCGCTGCAGCTGGGAGCCGGCTCTTTGGTCTGTGTCATCTCTACCACGAGAAAGAGTTAACAACACTCCCAGCAGGAGTTTTAGTACGGTGGTCTACAAAGCATTCTGGAAACAGAGGAGGTGAGACACGGTTCCTGAACCTACAACAGTTACAAATTCATTATATGGTAATATATGTGACCACGAATCTGAGCATATAATGATACCTGTCTGCATGATTGAATAGTATGAGATTTGGAATTAATCTTACTGCTGCAGGACTCACTACGTTCTTTTGAATAAAACTATCCATCTAAGTGAGTGGCTCTGGATGATGCGGGACAGACAGCTATTATAGCTACTTAAGCTGCCACAAAAGTGATTTGGGAATCCAAACTGTTACCAAATTGTAACTACAAGCTGACACAGCAATGTGGACTTTTTAGGTGTGGAAAATTAATGATATTGTTACATCACAATAGAGGGTATTGTTCTCATGGTATTTTTAAAGTATTATTATGTATATGTTTAATAGACATTTTTTTGTCTTTTTAAAAAATATAATTAAATTAATTAAAACTACATGCGCTCTCTTTCTATATATTTATTGTAATTAACTCATTGGTATTTGTTCAGATTGCCAAGTGGGAGCTGCATACAGGTTGTTAATTCTTGTTGACCAGTCTTAGTAATTAACAGTAGTATCTGCGCCTGAATTAATATACACCCACAGACAGAGATAGGAACCTTGTTGTTCTGTCGTGTGTCAGTGGGTGGCTATTATTGTATTTGCTGTGATGTATCAGGACTTACAGCGGCTGCGTTTGACAGCGTGGAGGTTGAACGCCATATCCTAGCCCGAAAGGGTATTCCCAATGAAGTTATTCCTACACTTCTTCAGGCTAGAAAAGAAGTAACGGCAAAGCATTACCACCGTATTTGGAGAAAATATGTCTCTTGGTGTGAATCCAAGAAGGCTCCTACGGAGTAATTTCACCTGGGGCGTTTGCTCCATTTCCTACAAGCAGGTGTGGATGCGGGGCTAAAGTTAGACTCTATTAAGGTACAGATTTCGGCCTTGTCGATCTTTTTTCAAAAGGAGTTAGCCTCTCTTCCAGAGGTTCAGACCTTCGTAAAAGGCATGTCGCACATCCAACTTCCCTTTGTGGCCCCAGTGGCACCATGGGACCTTAATGTGGTGTTGCAATTCTTGCAATCACATTGGTTTGAACCTTTGCGTAAGGTTGAGTTAAAATTCCTTACTTGGAAAGTGGTCATGTTGTTATACTTGGCGTCTGCAAGGCGAGTGTCTGAGTTGGTGGCTTTGTCTCACAAGAGCCCCTACTTGATTTTCCATGCTGATAGAGCGGTGTTGAGAACTCGTCAGCAATTTCTACCAAAAGTGGTTTCATCATTTTATGTTAACCAGCCAATTGTGGTGCCAGTGGCTACTGACGCCCTGGCGGAGTCAAAGTCTCTCGATGTGGTTAGAGCTTTGAAGATCTATGTCGCCAGAACGGCGCAGATTAGGAAACAGATGGGTATATTTACTAACATTCGTAATTTTCGGAAAAAGGTCAAAGTTCAATCACGAATGACATCGAAAGTGCAAAACTGCAACTTTTTGAATTTATTACGACTAATTTACTAAGCTGTCGTATTCGGATTTTTCATTTGTTCCGATGTCGATGTCATTCGTGTTTTTTTCCCGTTTTTTTACGGCAGTGATTAGCAAAACACTGCCGACTTTATCACAATGAATCTCTGCCGGATCTGTGTGATCCGTGCTGGGGTTCATTTTTTTTTTTTTTTTAAATAAACACTGTAAAACGGAGAAAAAAAATGCGTGGGGTCCCCCCTCCTAAGCATAACCAGCCTCGGGCTCTTTGTGCCGACCCTGGTTGCAGAAATATGGGGGGAAAAATGACAGGGGTTCCCCCATATTTAAGCAACCAGCATCGGGCTCTGCGCCTGGTCCTGGTTCCAACAATACGGGGGACAAAAAGAGTAGGGGTCCCCCGTATTTCTAAAACCAGCACCGGGCTCCACTAGCTGGACAGATAATGCCACAGCCGGGGGTCACTTTTATATAGTGCCCTGCGGCCGTGGCATCAAAAATCCAACTAGTCACCCCTGGCCGGGGTACCCTGGGGGAGTGGGGACCCCTTCAATCAAGGGGTCCCCCCCCAGCCACCCAAGGGCCAGGGGTGAAGCCCGAGGCTGTCCCCCCCATCCAATTGGCTGCGGATGGGGGGCTGATAGCCTTTTGTGAAAATGAAAAGATATTGTTTTTAGTAGCAGTACTACAAGTCCCAGCAAGCCTCCCCCGCATGCTGGTACTTGGAGAACCACAAGTACCAGCATGCGGCGGAAAAACGGGCCCGCTGGTACCTGTAGTACTACTACTAAAAAAATACCCCAAAAAAGACAAGACACACACACCTTGAAAGTAAAGATTTATTACATACATCCACACAAACATACAAACATACTTACCTATGGCCCCACGCAGGTCGGTCCTCTTCTCCAGTAGAATCCAAGGGGTACCTGTTAAATAAATTATACTCACCAGCTCCAGGGTCCCAGGCTCCTCGTAGCATCCATATGTAATCCACGTACTTGAATAAAATAAAAAAACGGACACCCGAGCCACGCACTGAAAGGGGACCCATGTTTGCACATGGGTCCCCTTTCCCCGACTGCCAGAAACCCACTCTGACTTCTGTCTAAGTGGGTTTCTTCAGCCAATCAAGGAGCGCCACGTTGTAGCACCCTCCTGATCGGCTGTGTGCTCCTGTACTGACTGACAGGCAGCACGCGGCAGTGTTACAATGTAGCGCCTATGCGCTCCATTGTAACCAATGGTGGGAACTTTCTGCCCTGCGGTTGACCGAAAGTGACCTCACCGCTGAGCAGAAAGTTCCCACCATTGGTTACAATGGAGCGCATAGGCGCTACATTGTAACACTGCCGTGTGCCGCCTGTCAGTCAGTACAGGAGCACACAGCCGATCAGGAGGGTGCTACAACGTGGCGCTCCCTGATTGGCTGAAGAAACCCACTTAGACAGAAGTCAGAGTGGGTTTCTGGCAGTCGGGGAAAGGGGACCCATGTGCAAACATGGGTCCCCTTTCAGTGCATGGCTTGGGTGTCCGTTTTTTCATTTTATTCAAGTACGTGGATTACAAATGGATGCTACGAGGAGCCTGGGACCCTGGAGCTGGTGAGTATAATTTATTCAACAGGTACCCCTTGGATTCTACTGGAGAAGAGGACCGACCTGCGTGGGGCCATAGGTAAGTATGTTTGTATGTTTGTGTGGATGTATGTAATAAATCTTTACTTTCAAGGTGTGTGTGTCTTGTCTTTTTTTGGGTATTTTTTTAGTAGTAGTACTACAGGTACCAGCGGGCCCGTTTTTCCGCCGCATGCTGGTACTTGTGGTTCTCCAAGTACCAGCATGCGGGGGAGGCTTGCTGGGACTTGTAGTACTGCTACTAAAAACAATATCTTTTCATTTTCACAAAAGGCTATCAGCCCCCCATCCGCAGCCAATTGGATGGGGGGACAGCCTCGGGCTTCACCCCTGGCCCTTGGGTGGCTGGGGGTGGACCCCTTGATTGAAGGGGTCCCCACTCCCCCAGGGTACCCCGGCCAGGGGTGACTAGTTGGATTTTTGATGCCACGGCCGCAGGGCACTATATAAAAGTGACCCCCGGCTGTGGCATTATCTGTCCAGCTAGTGGAGCCCGGTGCTGGTTTTAGAAATACGGGGGACCCCTACTCTTTTTGTCCCCCGTATTTTTGGAACCAGGACCAGGCGCAGAGCCCGATGCTGGTTGCTTAAATATGGGGGAACCCCTGTCATTTTTTTCCCCATATTTCTGCAACCAGGGTCGGCTCAAAGAGCCCGAGGCTGGTTATGCTTAGGAGGGGGGACCCCACGCATTTTTTTTCCCGAAAATAACCACTTTCCCACCCCTTCCCACTGATATACATGCAGGGATCTCATGGATCCGTGCATGCCTATCCAATCACGGTAAAAAAAAAGCAGGTCTGTTTTTTTTTAGCACTTTTTTACGAGTTGAAATTTTTCACGGCAGTGTTTTTTTTTTTTTTTTTTGCTTTGCACTTCTTAGTAAATTACCGAGATTCATACTTAAACAGCCGCGTTTTGACCGATGGTGTATTCATTCGTAATTTTTTTCTTGGACTTCCAAGAAATTACGAATGCCCTCATCACTGCCGTGATTTGAGTTTAGTAAATTACCGAGATGACACTTTGAAGAAAAAACGGCATCTCGGTCAAAATCGGGACCTTAGTAAATATACCCCAGAGTCTCTGTTTGTCCTGTGGGCTCCCAACAAGATTGGGGCTCCTACTTCTAAGCAGACTATTGCGCGTTGGATCTGTAATACGATTCAGCAGGCTCATTCTACGGCAGGATTACCGAAATCGGTGAAGGCCCATTCTACCAGAAAAGTGGGCTCATCTTGGGCGGCTGCCCGAGGGGTCACGGCATTACAGCTTTGCCGAGCTGCTGCTTGGTCGGGATCAAACACCTTTGCGAAGTTTTACAAGTTTGATACCCTGGCTGAGGAGGACCTCTTGTTTGGTCAATCGGTGCTGCAGAGTTATCCGCACTCTCCCGCCCGTTCTAGAGCTTTGGTATAAACCCCATGGTTCTCGAAGCATCCCCAGCATCCTCTAGGACGTATGAGAAAATAGGATTTAATACCTACCGGTAAATCCTTTTCTCTTAGTCCATAGAGGATGCTGGGCGCCCGTCCCAGTGCGGGCTGTATCTGCAGTTATTGGTTATAGTTACACACAGGTTGTGTTGAGTTCAGTCAGTTTGTGACTGATGTTGGTCATGCCGTTGCATGCGTTGTTGTTGAATGCCATGTTGTACGGCGTGTTAGTGGTGTGAGCTGGTATGTATCTCACCCTTAGTTTAACAATAAATCCTTTTCCTCGAAATGTCCGTCTCCCTGGGCACAGTTCCTATAACTGGAGTATGGAGGAGGGGCATAGAGGGAGGAGCCAGTTCACACCCATTCAAAGTCTTATAGTGTGCCCATGTCTCCTGCGGATCCCGTCTATACCCCGTGGTTCTTGAAGCATCCCCAGCATCCTCTACGGACTAATAGAAAAGGATTTACCGGTAGGTATTAAAATCCTATTTTATATATATATATATATATATATATATATATATATATATATATATATATAACACTGCTCAAAAAAATAAAGGGAACACTAAAATAACACTTCCTAGATCTGAATGACTAAAATATTCTTATTAAATACTTTGTTCTTTACATAGTTGAATTTGCTGACAACAAAATCACACAAAAATTATCAATGGAAATCCTGGACAGTCTGTGGTGCAACGTGGCGTTGGTGGATGGAGCGAGACATGATGTCCCAGATGTGCTCAATTGGATTCAGGTCTGGGGAACGGGCGGACCAGTCCATAGCATCAATGCCTTCGTCTTGCAGGAACTGCCGACACACTCCAGCCACATGAGGTCTAGCATTGTCTTGCATTAGGAGGAACCCAGGGCCAACCGCACCAACATATGGTCTCACAAGGAATCTGAGGATCTCATCTCGGTACCTAATGGCAGTCAGGCTACCTCTGGCGAGCACATGGAGGGCTGTGCGGCCCCCCAAAGAAATGCCACCCCACAGCATTACTGATCCACTGCCAAACCGGTCATGATGGAGGATGTTGCAGGCAGCAGAACGTTCTCCTTGGCGTCTGCAGACTCTGTCACGTCTGTCACATGTGCTCAGTGAGAACCTGCTTTCATCTGTGAAGAGCACAGGGCGCCAGTGGCGAATTTGCCAATCTTGGTGTTCTCTGGCAAATGCCAAACGACCTGCACGGTGTTGGGCTGTAAGCACAACCCCCACCTGTGGACGTCGGGCCCTCATACCACCCTCATGGAGTCTGTTTCTGATCGTTTGAGTAGACACATGCACATTTGTGGCTTGCTGGAGGTAATTTTGCAGGGCTCTGGCAGTGCTCCTCCTGTTCCTCCTTGCACAAAGGCGGAGGTAGCGGTCCTGTTGTTGCCCTCCTACGGCCTCCTCCACATCTCCTGATGTACTGGCCTGTCTCCTGGTAGCGCCTCCATGCTCTGGACACTATGCTGACAGACACAGCAAACCTTGCCACCCTGGATGAGCCGCACTACCTGAGCCACTTGTGTGGGTTGTAGGGAGGTCATACAGGCACGTGGAGGCCACACACACTACTGAGCTTAATTTTGACTTATTTTAAGGACATTACATCAAAGTTGGATCAGCCTGTAGTGTGTTTTTCCACTGTGTGTGTGGACTGTTTGGTGATCTCCTTTAGCTATGTCCAGGGACTCTGTGTCATATGCGGCAGAGGATTTGTCCTCCCAGGATGATCCCATTCCATGTAATCAGGGTAGCACTGGTTTAGCACAGATACCAACAAGGGAACCAGAGTGGTTTTCCTCTATCAAATCTTGGATTTCTCAGATCTCTGACAGGGTTGCAAGTAATGAATCTGCAACCCAGGTATTACAGAGCTCTATGGCAGTATGGCCCGATTCTGGTACCTCGGGACGCTCCGCTATATACCCCCACAAACGTGCGCTTGTGCATGTCACGCAGGATGACACGGATACCGATTCTGACACAACTGACAGTGATGGGGATGTGTTGCTGCGGGGGTCTGCATCTCTTGCAAAGGGGGTGCAATTGATGATAGAGGCTATCAGGGATGTGTTACATATTAATGATACCACACCTGGGCAGGTTGAGGAGGCTTTTTTCACTGAAAATAAAAAAGCCTCGCTAACCTTCCCTGCGTCAAAGGAATTGAATGCTATATTTGAGAAAGCATGGGAAAACCCTGAGAAAAAAAATCCACATCCCTAAATGGGTACAGGTGGCATTTCCTTTCCCTGTGGAGGATAGAAAAAAATGGGAAAACACGCCGATTGTTGACGCATCTGTGTCCAGACTCTCAAAGAAGGTGGTTTTACCTGTTCCAGGATCTACCGCCTTAAAGGAGCCGGCTGATCGAAAAATTGTTAACACACTTAAATCAATGTACACTGCTTCAGGGGCCATATTATGTCCCACTATTGCTAGTGCATGGATTGCAAAGGCAATAGTAAAGTGGTCGGCTACCTTACTAGAGGATTTGGATACGATGGATAAGAATGATGTTGAATTATATTTACGCAACATTCACGATTCAGCAGGTTTTATGGTAGAATCCATGAAAGACCTGGGTACCATAGCTGCGGGAATCTCTTCCATGTCTGTTTCAGCTCGTCGGGGACCGTGGCTGCGCCAGTGGTCGGCCGACGCGGAATCCAGAAAGAGTGTGGAGTCCCTGCCCTATACAGGTCAGGCTCTCTTTGGGGAAGCTTTAGACGTGTGAATATCCACGGCGACAGCGGGTAAGTCTCCGTTTCTTTCCTCAGCTGCACCTGCTCCGAAGAAATCCTTCTCTTCTTCAGCAACACAGTCCTTTCAGCCCAACAAGCCTAGAAAGGCCAGACCATCCAATACCTTCTTTAGGGGAGGTCGAGTTAGGTCCAAGAAACCTGCCGCTGCAGGTTCATAGGAACAAAATCCTGCTTCAGGTACGCCAAAGTCCTCCGTATGACATGACTGGAGGTGGGGCGAGACTCAGACAATTCAGTCACGTCTGGGTATCGTCTGGCCTGGATCCCTGGGTGATAGAGATTGTATCCCAGGGATACAGGCTGGAATTTCAAAGTCTCCCTCCTCATCGCTTTTTCAAATCAAGCTTACCAGCTCTGCTGGCAGATAGCACTGTCCTACAAGAAGCTGTCCAAAAGTTGGTGGAGGTACAGGTCATTGTGCCAGTTCCTCCTCATTCACAAACCACAGGTTACTATTCGAACCTTTTCGTGGTACCGAAAACGGATGGTTCGGTCAGGCCCATTCTGATCCTAAAATCATTGAACCCCTTTCTAAAGGAGTTCAAGTTCAAAATGGAGTCTCTCAGGGTGGTGATATCAGGTCTGGAAGAGGGAATTCCTGGTATCCCTGGATATCAAGGATGCGTATCTACACATTCCAATCTGGCTGCCGCATCAGGCTTATTTCCGTTTCACATTACTGGACTGTCATTTCCAGTTCCAGGCCCTGCCATTCGGCTTCTCCACAGCACTGAGGGTGTTTACCAAGGTGATGGCAGAGATGATGGTTCTCCTCCACAAACAAGGGGTGAACATCATTCCATATCTGGACAATCTGCTGATAAAGGCATCGTCCAAGGAGAAGCTGCTGCAGTCCATTGTTCTCACAACCCGCCTCCTCAAGATCCACGGTTGGATTCTGTACCTTCCAAAGTCACATTTGGAACCAACCCAGAGGTTGTCTTTTCTGGGAATGATCGTAGACACAGAAGTGCAGAGGGTGTTTCTTCCACAGGAGGAGTTGGTGATACAAACAATGGTCCAGTTCTGAAGCCAGCTCGGGTGTCGGTTCATCAATGCATTTGCCTGTTGGGAAAGATGGTGGCCTCTTACGAGGCTCTCCAGTATGGGAGGTTCCACACTCGGGCCTTCCAGCTGGATCTCCTGGACAAGGGGTCAGGATCTCATCTCCACATGCACCAGAAAATACGTCTGTCGCCGAAAGCCAGGATTTCGCTCCTCTGGTGGCTACAATTGCCTCACCTTCTGGAGGGCCGCAGGTTCGGGATTCAGGAATGGGTCCTACTAACCACGGATGCGAACCTTCGGGGCTGGGGAGCAGTCACTCAAGGAGTAACTTTCCAAGGAAGGTGGTCAAGTGTGGAAGCCGGCCTACCCATCAACATCCTGGAACTAAGAGCCGTCTACAACGGTCTTCAGGCGGCCCATCTTCTAAGAAATTGGGCCATTCAAGTGCAGTCGGATAATGTAACGACAGTAGCCTACATAAACCAACAAGGCGGAACGAAGAGCAGAGCTGCAATGTCGGAGGTGACAAGAATCATCCTCTGGGCAGAAAGACACGCATTGGCGCTCTCAGCAATCTTCATTCTGGGAGTGGACAACTGGGAAGCAGACTTCCTCAGCAGACACGATCTCCATCCAGGGGAGTGGGGTCTCCATCCGGAGGTGTTCAAGGAAATAACAGATCTTTGGGGGTTACCCCAAATAGACATGATGGCCTCTCATCTTAACAAAAAGCTTTGACGTTATTGTTCCAGGTCGAGGGACCCACAAGTAGTGGCAGTGGACGCCCTGGTGTCTTCGTGGGTGTTCCAGTCAGTGTACGTGTTTCCACCACTTCCACTCATTCCAAGAGTTCTAAAGCTCGTAAGGAGAACAAGAGTTCAAGCAATGCTCATTGCTCCAGACTGGCCTAGGCGGGCTTGGTACGCGGACCTTCTGAATCTCTTGCAGGAAGAGCCGAGGCCTCTTCCTCTTCGGGAGGACCTGCTGCAGCAAGACTTACTGCGGCTACGTTTGACGGCATGGAAGTTGAGCGCCTGATACTTGCTCGGAAGGACATTCCAAAGAAGGTCATACCTACCCTGATACAGGCTAGGAAAGGGGTAACGTCTAAACATTACCATCGTATTTGGAAGAAATATGTCTCTTGGTGTGAATCCAAGAAGTTTCCTACGGTGGAGTTTCAAATTGGACGTTTTCTCCTCTTCCTGCAAGCAGGTGTGGATATGGGCCTGAGGTTGGGATCTGTGAAGGTCCAGATTTTGGCCTTATCCATTTTCTTCCAAAAACAATTGGCTGTTCCTCCCTGAGGTTCAGACCTTTTTTTAAAGGGGTTCTGCACATTCAGCCTCCCTTTGTGGCGCTAACGGCACCCTTGGGATGATCTACAGGAGGCTGAAATCAAATTTCTCAGGTGCAAGGCGGTCACTTTGTTGGCCTTAGCTTCTGCTCGATGCGTGTCGGAATTGGGGGCTTTGTCCTGTTAAAGTCCCTATCTGGTCTTCCATGAAGATTAGGCAGAACTCAGGACTCGTCCGCAGTTCCTTCCTAAGGTTTTGTCAGCTTTTCATATCAGCCAACCTATTGTGGTGCCAGTGGCTACTGACTCCTCAATTGCTTCAAAGGCCTTGGATGTTGTGAGGGCTTTGAATATTTATGTGAAGAGGACGGCTCATCATAGAAAATCTTACTCTCTGTTTGTCCTCTATGATCCCAAGAAGATTGGGTGTCCTGCTTCTAAGCAGTCGATTTCACGCTGGATCAGGTTCACCATTCAGCATGCATATTCTATGGCAGGGTTGCCGTGTCCAAAATCTGTTAAGGCCCACTCTACTTATAAGGTGGGCTCTTCCTGGGCGGCTGCCTGGGGTGTCTCGGCTTTACAGCTTTGCCGAGCAGCTACCTGGTCTGGGTCGAACATGTTTGCTAAGTTTTACAGGTTCGATACTTTGGCCTATGATGACCTCAAGTTTGGTCAAGCAGTTCTGCAGGAGCCTCCGTGCTCTCCCTCCCGTTCTGGGAGCTTTGGTACATCCCCATGGTACTAATATGGACCCCAGCATCCTCTAGGACGTAAGAGAAAATAAGATTTTAATTACCTACCAGTAAATCCTTTTCTCGTAGTCCGTAGAGGATGCTGGGCGTCCGCCCAGCGTTTCTTTATCCTGCAGTGGTTATATTGGTTCAGTACTGCCTGGTTCCTAGGTAAGTTCTGCGTTTTTTGCTGTTTTAGTACTGTTTCAGCTGTTGCTGAGTTTTCCGGCATGTTAGCCGGATTTGCCTGTTGTGTGAGCTGGTGTGAATCTCGCCACTATCTGTGTATTTCCTTCTCTCGAAGTATGTTGTCTCCTCGGGCACAGTTTCTAGACTGAGTCTGGTAGGAGGGACATAGAGGGAGGAGCCAGCCCACACTGTTAAACTCTTAAAGTGCCAATGGCTCCTGGTGGACCCGTCTATACCCCATGGTACTAATGTGGACCCCAGCATCCTCTATGGACTACGAGAAAAAGGATTTACCGGTAGGTAGTTAAAATCCTATTATTTCTATTCTGCTCACAGAATGAGGCATTTTCTCCTATTACATATCTAGGGAGACTGATAGTGTAGTGGTTGTAGACGCCCACATGGTACTGGTCACACCCACACAGCACTGGTCACACCCACACAGCACTGGCCACATCTCCTCCTGATCAAAAAATAGGCCTTTGAAGCCCCAGGTCCATGTGGTCCTTAATCAGGCCATACATATAGCATGCCGACCAGTTTCCTGACTGACTACACTACAGCCTTAGTTACACAGAATGGCGTTATGCTGGGTAACACAGGCTTATCCTTACATAACATATGATATTAAGCTTTAGCAAACAAACGTTATCTATACTACCACGACCAGTCCTGGCCCAGCAGCTGGGAGATTGTGGCCCCTGATGTGCTGCTCCCTACGGTCATGCTGTCTCTCCATCCTGCTTCTTACACCTTCACAGCATCATTCGGGTTTTGCCCTTCTTCAGCCCCCAGGTCACCAAAGCTCTTACCCACGCTCTCATCATCTCCCACCTTTACTACTGTAACCTCCTCCTCTCTGGCCTCTATCACACTCTCCTCTCCAACTCCATTCTGTCCTCAATGCTCCACTTATATCATTTTCATCTCTCCCCATATGGCATCACCCCCCCCCCCTTCCCCCATCTGTGGCGGCACCGACTACCTGTACCACTTGGAATCCAGTCCAGACTACTCACCCTCACATATAAAGCCCTAATACCCTCCATTCCCCTACACCTCCAACCTCAACTCTCCATGCTCCCTCCTGTCCTTTCCTCTCCTTCCACAGCCACCACCTCACCTCCACCCTGGTCACTTCCTCACGCTGACACTCACTCCCTCACCTGGTCTGACATTCTACCGATCCTCCAGCTATAGCTGCTTCTTACAGACACAATGCTGGTATTATGATCACTTACCTGTCCTCATAACACCCCCTCATCTCTCCATGCTCCCTTCTGTCCTTTCCTCTCCTTCCACAGCCACCACCTCACCTCCACCCTGGTCATTTCCTCACGCTGACACTCACTCCCTCACCTGGTCTGACATTCTACCGATCCTCCAGCTATAGATGCTTCTTACAGACACAATGCTGGTATTATGGGCACTTACCCGTCCTCCTTATAACACCCCCTCATCTCCTCCACCCCTCCCCCACGTATCCTTACCAGGTCACCATCCCTCTGTTCACCTCTTCCCCATAGTACCTAAGCTCTCACGTGCAGGGCCCTTGTCTTCTCCCCCCAGCACTAACATTGGCAGCAGTGCTCTGCTCCTTTGTCTGTTTCTCTTTCAGCACCTCTGACCCTATTTGCTCGCCCGTACGTTGGGTGCTGGGTACCATTGTATGATCCACCAAGCAGCAGCCCTTGTTACTTGTCTTACCCAGTCTGCTTTGTTATAGTAATGCTGTGTGCTTATGCCAGGGTGGTTGTTGTGTGTTGTACTTATGCTCCGTTGTGCTTTTATTTTGCAATGTGTTTATGTGTACCCCCTTGTACAGCGCTATGAACCCTCTGTGGTGCCATGTACATAGGATGATGATAATTATTCTCATACCCGGCTCTCCATCAGAGAGGAGCCTGGGCATGGGCTATAAATGCCCCGTGCCTCCCTCACCAGTATTACACTATATACAAGCAATTTTTAAATGATGATAGGACACACTGCGCAAATTAGGCAGCTCCACAGACAGAAACCAATAAAAGTGTCTCTCCAAAACACTCAAGTGAACAAACAATTTATGGTGGGTGGTATCTATCACATAGAGCGCCACATAGATCTGTATTAAACCAGGAGGGGAGATATAAATAAATAAATAAATCAATATTACTTATTCGTCACTCTTCCTCGGATGATAAGATTTCTTCCAGACACTTCTTTTACTCCCGTATGTTCAAAATATGGGGAAGAAATAAATAATATGGCATGTGTAGTACAGTAATTTTAATAACATAAAAACAAAAGACAAATTGTGCAAATATGCAGAGGTTATCCAGTACAATGCTCAAGTGATGGCATATCACATAAGAGCCAATGATTATGTGCAAATAACAATAGAACTTTAAAGCAGCAACGTCCCAAGTCCCAATGGAAGTGTGAACAGACTCAAAAATTACCAGAAAGCAATGAGAACCGGTGGAAAACAGTTCTCATAATAAGTTCTTTAATATATCACCAGTACGATCCTCCCGGGATAGGCAGTCTGGGATGGGTTCCTGGTAATCGTCAACTCTTCCACATCAAACAGAAAGGACTCCAGGATGAGCTGTTCCGGTGAGAGCCAACGCGTTTCAACCCTGTACTTAGGGTCTTTTTCAAGGCAATGAATGATGTCTGGAAGAAATCTTATCATCCGAGGAAGAGTGACGAATAAGTATTACACTATGCTTGTACAAGTGCAGCTGCCACACAACACTAGTAATCCTGCCTTCCTTGTGTTATTACAGCGGAGAAGAAAGAAGCAGACGCTGTGTTCCTTGTGGATGGCTCCCTGACATGCTCTTTCACAAGTAGCCAAGTATGGTGTATATGCTGCAGTAGATGTTGTTTTATCCTGTTATATACATATCATTGTTTTATAAATGAGGTGAGAGAAATGAAATTGTTCCTGTATTAGAGGAAATAATCTGACAATGTCACAGACTGTTGTTTCAGCAGTGTCCACTAGGTGGTGGTGAAGGAGCATGACTTGTGTTTTCTAGTCTTTTGTAGCTCCTCAATAAACATCACCTGGGATCTCCATTGTTACTGTCTTCATCTGGAAGATGATCTTCAATGTTTGTAATCTCAGTCAGAGCTATTATCATGTAAATCACTATCTTGTATTTTTCAGTTCCTTGGACTACAGTACCTGTGAGCAGCTGTGGCAGCGCCTGGAGCAACACAGCAATCAAGATTTGAAGATAGTGGTAGGTCGGAGCACTACAGAGGGTCAGCACCATTGGAGCATTCAGCAGGATGGGGGACAGGCAGCTGTAAGTAATCCAGAGCCAGGAATAGAAGCTCCACCAGACAGCGGGGCCACAGACAGGAGAGCAGAGTAATGGCAGCTTAGCATCTGGAAGCGTGGCAGGCCCCAGTGCAGAGCGGAGGATCAGGGAAGCACACAGAGGTCAGAGTTCAGCAGAAGGACATCAGGTAAGTAGGACTCTCAGGGTAACCACAGAATTACGACTCAGGATGATTCAAGATTCAAAGGTTTTATTGTCATATTGTCCTGTACATCAGCAGACAACACTGAAATAAATATCAGGGTGGCAGAAAACCATGTAAGAGAAGGATAAGCACATGAGGGAAGAGGGCCCTGCTTGTGAGAGCTTACATTCTGTTGTTGGGTTGGCAGACCAGATGGATGTGTGGTAGACAGTGAGCGTGAAACAGAGGGTTAGGAGGAGATTTGGTGCATTAGGCAATGCATAACTGAAGTTTCAATGCAGTACACTCATTGGGTGGGGGGCTGCAAGACTTTCTTCCTTCATCATGCACGTCCCGGCCACACCCCAAATACATGCAATTATTGCTGTCTCCAGCAGGTGGAATAATGGCGTAGTGTCTCTTCTGATGGTAACCTGTAATTAGTGGTAATAAAGGCCTGTTACTGATATACATAGCATATGTGGAAACAGAATTATTACCAGCGGGGGGATTTAGGCATCAGGAAGCCCCGAGGCACAGCAGTATTAGTAGTAGAGGAGGCACAGCAGTATTAGTAGTAGTAGGAGGCATAGCAGTAGTAGTAGTAGGAGGCACAGCAGTAGTAGTAGTAGGAGGCACAGCAGTAGTAGTAGGAGTAGGAGTCACAGCATTATTAGTAGTAGGAGGCACAGCAGTAGTAGTAGTAGGAGGCACAGCAGTATAAGTAGTAGTAGGAGGCACAGCAGTATTAGTAGTAGTAGGAGGCACAGCAGTAGTAGTAGTAGGAGGCACAGCAGTATTAGTAGTAGGAGGCACTGGGTAGGGGTAGTAGTAGGGACACCTCAGCACAGGTATAAGGGACACACACAATGACATGTCCTCCAGCCCTTCACCACCACTGCCCATTACATCTATAATACTATCCACACTGACTACTCGAGACTGCAAGGTCACAGACTCGCTCATGCTGAGAGAGCAAGGGACAGTCTGCAAACTACTTGCCATTATACAAGTGTATCCAACAGTGTTTGAATACACGTGGAAAGTGGTAAGTAGTTTGCAGACTGTCCCTTGCTGTCAGCGGGCGTGAGATCTTACAGACAGGGAGATCATTTGTGCTATCATCCGCAACCCGGCAGGTATGACTCCTGATAAGTATTACAGCACTGCCGCCCAGAGGTGATGCATGGAATCATGGTGCCCGGGGCACACACATGCTACGCTGCACCCCTCTCCCAATTATACATAGGTGTATGTATGAATTTATGTCCCAATCCCCAGAATTGGGGGATCATCAGTCTGATTGCACCATAACCCCAGCTGCAGCCTAACCCTAAATTTATGTGTCGACATTCTGTCTGTTGACATGATGAATGTCAACATTATGAAGACGTTAACATCGGACGTCGGCATTGTAAATGTCACCCCGATGACTGCGTAACCTCCAGTGCTTGTCATTTCTAATATATATTGCTACACATTATTAATAAATCATAAGTGTAACATGTACAGTAAGTGACTTACCTTCATGGTGGAGGTACAGGGTCCACTGGTACTGCAGCCCCCACTGTCTGTGCATGGAAGTGCAGGATGATGCCGGGATCTTCCCTCAGTGTTCTTCTGCTGGAGTTGAATTGGAGTAGGGGAGAGTGGGAGGGGGATTTGGAGCTGGGGGGAGGAAAGAGGAGAGGGGGAAGAAAAAGGAGGGGCCTAAGGAAACAAGAAAATGACTGTCAGGGGCTAGCTTGTAATAGAATAGATCCTGACACAGTGACCCCTGGTCCCCAGACTGCCTCTGACAATGAATAAATGACATGTGAAGGGGTAGCGGCCTGTTGTGCTATTCCCAGCAGGGGGCGCCCTCCAGGCCTCAGGTCCCTAGTGGGAAATCCGCCAGTGATTATTACTGAATACATTCTTATCTCCAGTAACATGGGGAACGTGGGAGGGGAAATATTATGTTGTAGATAGACGACGTGTAAGTACTGGTCATGAATATAGTTTTGCTGTATGTGTAACATTGGAATGAACTGGTGCAGTTATCAATATTATTAAGGGGACTGGGAAGAAAAGTGACGCTGCAGACCGCAGCCCCCATTATTCTGACTCTCACTCTGTAATGGCTTCATGCCATGAATGTAAAGTCCCTAACTTGCCGGAACACCATAAATATCCCTAAAGACAATCTGAGGAGATGGCACCAACTCTACAACGTCCCTGACACTACTGTGGTGCTGTGGTAACGAGCGCCAGTACCCCACTGGCCTGTAATGTGACCTACCCCTGTGATCCTCCTGTGTACTTACCTTATTGGCCAGAATTTCCACGTGCTGTAACACAGCAGCAGCAGAAGTATCTACAATGGGAAAGAGTTTGCATTTAGATACCATCACATGCCAAGAGACAGTCATTTTGAGGCATTGATCCCTGATCCCTCATTCACGTCTCCTTTTACAGTTTATCAGGGCAAAATGTGTCGTAATGCTCCAGTCGCCACCACTTCAATACAAATTAACCCTTAAAATAGTGTAATGGTGAAATCAGTAGGGATTATAATCTGGGTTACTACTCACTTGAGGCACTGTCTGTGCCACCAGCGGCGTGAGAATCGCCTAGGCTTTCTGGAAAAAAAAACATATATATTTATTTTTCATCCACTAGGGGTCACTGGAGTACTCTTGGGATATGGACGGTTCCACAGGAACTAGGCACTGAATAAATTAAAATTTGAGACTACTTCTCCCTTCCATATCCCAGAGTACCTCAGTGTTTTTTCGGTGCTCACCGAGCAACTAGGCCTGTGGAGTTTGTCCACAATTATTGGATTTATTTTTGATTTTTCAATGTTCCACATCACTTCCCCCCTTCCAGAAAGGCGAGGGTCCGGGATAGTGGAAGCTGCTGAAGCAGCTGTTGGTGTCGGACCTCTCTGAAAGAGCTCCCTCACCACCACGTGCAGGACTAAAACCTGCAGTAAAGGCTGGACGGAATTTACTGAGAAGCCCCGTCATAGCCCTCACCACAGGGTCCAGGTATGTTGAACGGGGCGGTCAGCTCACGCTGCCGCCCCGCTGTGTGGGATACTGTGTGTGTGTGTGTGGCCGCCCGCCGCTGCCTTCAGCTGCCCGACCGCTGCTTCCAGCGCCGCTGTTTATGCTGTCTCCCCCGCCGCTCTGAGCCGCGCCGGCCACGTTGATTTATGCATAGGCCGCTCCACGGCTCTATGCAGCGCGCTCCCCGGCCCTTGATGCCGCTACCAGCTCCCTCTCCACCATAGCCCGGCTCTGTGTATAGAGAACGGTACACGGAGCATGGGGGGGGGGATGGGGGAGGGCACACAAATGAGAGTTTTGCAAAAAGCAGGCTCCATAGCCTAGTGAGTAACTTTGCTGCCACAGTGATGTTCCCTGCACACAGAAATGTCTGGGTCACTGGATAAAATCTCATGTTCAACTCTTGTTGATAAAAGAAAGTATGTTTACTAGAATACAGCGGCGCTGCATATGTATTACAATAGGCTATTAAGTCTTTGTTAAACAGGATACAAGTTATATGTGCAGGTTTGAATGCAACATAAGATGTTTATTAAATCTGCTTACATAATTATACTGTGAGCATGGGGACATATTTATCCATGCTTCCTGTTGTTTTTCCTGTTGTATTTCCAGAATTTCCTGTATTACATCTCTCCTCCATTGAAGGCGCAGGGATGTTAAGGGGAATTTGGGAACAGGCATATTGCTGGCGTGCACTGCACTTGGCCAGATATATATTTATAGAGACACCTTAGTGCTATTTACTGAGTCGCGCAAGTTGTCTGTCTTTGTATTTTGTATTGTCTGTCTGCACTATTATTTTTTATCATAACTGTTTATAATGATATTATCCCAAAGACTGCAAATCTGAATCATGGTGTGGTCAGCCAAATACTGGCTTTGTTCACTGTTGTAAAGTAAGATGTGTTATACAATTGGTCAGCACATGGTGATTATAAAACAGTATCTGTGGAGCACTGCAAGCATTGTGAGTTCAGGTCTCACCTGCAGCAGCTTTGCTTAATTCACTTAGCCACACCACAATTGGATACGCCCAATCTCATCTGATCTTGGAAGCTGAGCAGTGTTGGGCCTGGTTTGCCACCTGGGAATACAAGGTGCTGTAGGTATTTTTAATCTACAGCCACACCACACTGGATTCGGGACCCATTAACTAAGCTGCGGTTAAGCAGCAGACATCTCAGGTTTTTAAGCCTGTGAGTGGTCACATTTAGTTTCAGACTTCTAAGAATTATCATACCTCTGAATCAGGATATATCTGGATATATGTATATGGGTATATAATATGTATGTATGTGTGTATGTATGCATATATGAAATATATATATATTTATAAAGGTCTGAGTATGTGTGAATATACATTGTTGTATATATGTGTGTATATATATATATATATATATAATATATATATAATATGCTGACATTAAAAATCTATTTTGCAATAAGCAAGACTACAGTGGCGCAGTTGGTCGGCACACAGTGCTTATTAAATAGTATCTGTTGAGCACTGCAAACATTGTGAGTTCAGGCCTCACCTCCCCAGATCCCCAGTGGCCTAATGGATAGGACACTGCCCTCCTAAACCAGGGATTGTGGGTTCAGGTACTGTACCATCTGGATTGCAAGTCACTACAGCAACCATTTCATCACCAGAGTTGATGTTTAAACAGCAGCTTTGCTTATTATTTTTACAGGTGGCTCTGTAGCCAAGTGGTTAGGCTTCCCACCCACAGTGAACATTGTGATTGCATGGACACTGGTTCAGATCCTGGTTTAACAGGTGTAAAAAAAAACAAAAAAAACATGGTAGGACATAATTTTTAACATTACTTCCTGGTTCTTTGCCGGAGGTTGCTGCCTTACAACACTCAGCCTCTTGAGGAGCGGGGTGTTGTTAGGAATTTAATTTATTAATTGTTTTTGACAGCATGACTCTACAGGAAGATTCACTATTGCTGGTAACCACATGCACGGTAATGCAGGTTTATACACACGTTACTTCCGTGGTGTACTTACTGGTCGGGGTACATGATCACTAAGTCTAATGCATAATCAAACAAGTAGCTTCGCTGCAGAGTCGGTCACACAGTGTGTTGGACAAATACGACTGCACAGACAGACCCTTACCGGTCCTCTTTGGGGGGAAGGCGGGCGCATGTACTGCCTGAGGGAAAAAAATTTACTGTTTCAGCTAGATTGTTGCGGTCGATTCGCCGCCAGCCCTCATAGCACCAGGCCAGTACGTCAGGTTCTCAGCGAAGGCTGAACAATTTCCAATGAGAGACAATTACAATTATTGGGCGTTTACCTATCGGAGTGTACCCTACACAGCAGTAGGACTGTTGCTTCGCCCTGCTTTGGTAAGGGTTTGAGGTAACAAGGCTGTAGTGGCAGGGCACTCCAGTTCAGGTTTGCCCTAAATAAAGACCACCAGACACTTCTTGCTGCCTACAGCTTCTGTGGACATTGGCAGTTGGTTCTTGCGTTTTCAGCTTCGCTAGTGGCGCACAACGTCCACTTTGGCTACGTTCCAAGCGAGAATAAATCGCAGACCAAGTGGGGGGGGGGGGGGGATCTGATTTCCTACCATTCTCTACGCAAATTCCTGAATGATTACGTCTCAACGACTTCAATTCCTAAGTATGATTCCCGATACAGTAAATCAAAGACCTACCCGAACAGAAAGTACAGGTCATTCGTCATCTGGTACAATTAGTGCTCAAGCCACGCACAGTCTCGGTTCATTTGTGCATTCGATTATTAGACACAATGGTGGCGGCTTTCGAAGCGCTTCAGTTCGGAAGACTTCACTCACGTCCTTTTCAACTGGATGTGCTCGTACAGTGGTCGGGCTCGCTTCTGCAGATTCACCGCAGGGTGAGGTGGTCTCCAAGGGCCAGGGTGTCTCTTCTCTGGTGGCTAAAAGTACAGAATCTAACCGCAGGGAAACGATTCGGCGCCTGGAATTGGATCATTCTCATGGCGGACGCGAGTCTCAGAGGTTGGGGAGCTGTAGTTCAAAATTTTCAGCTCCAGGGTCTCTGGGTGGATCACAAAAGATTGCTGTCTATAAATGTCCTGGAACTCCGGGCAATTTACAATGCGCTACGACAAGCAGTGCACATGCTGCAGGCTCAGGCTGTTCAGGTGCAGTCAGACAATGCGACGGTTGTTGCATACATCAACTAACAAGGAGGAACGAAAAGTCGCATGGCAATGCGGGAAGTAGCTCGAGTCCTCAATTGGGCCGAGGTGATTTTGTCGGCAGTATTAATTCCGGGAGTGGACAACTGGGAGGCGGATTATCTCAGATGTCGGGATTTTCATCCAGGATGTGCATTAAATCCAGAAGTGTTTCACATGCTGGTCCAGAAGTAGGGTTACCCGCAAGTGGACCTGATGGCATCTCGCCACAATTATCAAACGCCCCAGTACGTGTCCAGAACGAGAGATCCAAAGGCAGGGGCGGTGGATGCTCTCACAATCACGTGGCCATTCAGTCTCGTGTATCTTTTTCCACCGTTTCCGCTGCTCCCTCTGTTGCTAAAACGGATCAAAAGAGAGTCAGTCACAGTCATACTAGTGGCGCCTCATTGGCCTCGGAGAGCTTGGTTTTTGGATCTCCGCGGTCTACTCGCGGATGTTCCTTGGCCGATCCCACTGCGTCCGGACCTGTTACAACAGGATCCGTTCTTTTTCTCCGATTTAGCGCGGCTGCGTTTGATGGAGTGGCTGTTGAGACAGCCCTCTTAAAAAGAGAGGGCATTCCAGAATAGGTTATACCAACCATGTTACGAGCTAGGAAGCCGGTTACGGCAGCTCATTATTACAGAATTTGGCGTGCCTATATAGGTTGGTGGGAAGATCGGAAGTTTCCGACATCATCTTTCAAGTTATTCCATCTTTTGTTGTGTCTTCAGATGGGGTTAGATGGAGGTCCCCCCGCTAAAGGTGCGTTGTCAATTTATTTTCAAAGAAGATTGGCTCTATTGCCGTCGGTACACACCTTTATGCTGGGTGTCCTCAAAGTACAGCCTCCATTTCACTCCACTTACTGCGCCATGGGACTTGAATCTGGTTTTAGATTTCTTATAGTCTTTTTATTTCGAACCCTTACAACAAGTGGATATTAAGTTTCTCACTTGGAAAACAATTTCTCTCCTAGCTTTAGCTTCGGCAGGGCGGGTTTCAGATTTGGCTGCCTTGTCATGCAAGCCACCGTATTTAGTGTTTCATAATGACAGAGCGGAACTTTGGACGAATCCCGCTTTCCTACCAAAAGTAGTGTCCTCAATAGTAGTTCCTGTGTTAACAGGAGATTCTGGAATCTTGGTTGTGGTACGCGCATTACGCGTTTATGTATTCCGAACGTCTACAGTTCCTAGGACGGATACGTTGTTATCCTCTATGATGTGGCCAAGATGGGTTGGCCACCTTCTAAGCAGACCTTATCCAGATGGATAAAACTGGCCATACGTCAGGCTTACCTTCATGCTAGGTTACAGCCGCCTACATCAGTAACAGCTCATTCCACACATTCTCCGGGAATGTCATGGGCAGCTGGTCGTGGAGTTTCTACGACACAGCTTTGCAATGCGCTTACATGGTCTTCAGTGCACACATTTGTGCGCTTTTACAAGTTTGATACTTTTGCGGCATCAGCATCTAGCTTTGGCCGTCTAGTGTTACAGGTGCCAAACAGCTCTCCCGCCCATGGGGGAAACTTTGGTACGTCCCAAGAGTACTCCAGTGACCCCTAGTGGATGAAAAAGAAAATAGGATTTTGGTACTTACCAGGTAAAGGCGTGTACACATGGTGAGATTTATCTGTCCAATCTGTCTGGTGAGAACAAAAATCTGGCAATGGATGAGAGCAAATTACAATCAACCATTTTCTCCCAAAAACTGGAAAATGGATTAAAACTATTGATTTAACACATTTTTCCAAACAAACTGATTTAACCTATTTGTTTTAACAACCATTGTCTATTTTCCAGTGGTTGGGAGCAAATGGTCTACTATAATTTGCTCTCATCCATTACCAGATTTTTGTTCTCACTAGACAGATTGGACAGATAAATCTCACCATGTGTACACACCTTAAATCCTTTTCTTTGAATCCATAGGGGGCACTGGACGCCCACCCAGAGCAGTTTTACCTAGCTTGTGGTAAGTTCAGGGGATCTTATGGTAACACACTGTCACCGACTAGTTCAAATTAGCAAATTTATCGGGTTGGTGACAACTGTTAGTTGTCAGTAACGTTATGTGTCAATTTTATTGTTGTCCGTTTTTATATGTAATTCTCCATTGTCAACCTCTTTAGCTCCTGTTTGGCTCAGTAAAAAAACACTGAGGTACTCTGGGATATGGAGGGGAGAAGTAGTCTCAAATTTTAATTTATTCAGTGCCTAGTTCCTGTGGAACCGTCCATATCCAAAGAGTACTCCAGTGCCCCCTATGGATTCAAAGAAAAGGATTTACCTGGTAAGTACCAAAATCCTATTTTTGATACAGAGACAATGAAAGATACTTTGGTCCAATAAAAAAAGCATGTTTTAAATAATATTCAGAACAACAACAGGTATTATCAGTAGTGAGAGCAGTGTTACCATTAACCCTTTATTGCGGTGGTACTCAGACTAAATCACCCCACACAGGTCACATTTTCCGGGTCACCCATCAGGAGCACAGGTGTACTCATTACTAACTGACACATTTAATAAGACCCACAGATGATGATAATTATTTTACTAGTGGTTCTGTGAAGACCTGGAAAACATGCACTGGTTGGGGTCTTGAGGACTGAGTTTGAAAACCTAAGCTTTATTGGATAGAGTAAAACAAAGCTCTATCATGGAAGAAAACACCTATTTTCCCCGGTAATAGGGCTCTTCATGCTGCAGTACTGTCAGTCACCAATGGCAATTATTGTATTTATGTGACCTTTGCTCCTTATCTTAAACTAGACAGTCATGGAGCATTTATGATCCTCAGTTTGCTGCTATATCCATTATATTCTGCTAGTAAACGTACTGGTATAGTAATAGTGTAGCAATAACTACATGCAGCTAAAACGTGCCATTTACAGCATAGAGCCTTTTTTGCATTTGGGAAATAAAGTGCCCGATCACCAGTAAGACACCAAATTATCAGCAATTGGTCTTTTAACCATTGATACATTTGGCCCATAATCCCTTACCAATATATGTAGTAATGCTGCTAAGCAGAGCCAGATGTAAGGCTGCTAGATTAGCTGCTGGTGGTGACATGTGCTGTGGTCTGCAGTATGTGGGGGCATGTTCATTCTGCACATAATCAGTGAGGGGGCATATTTTCATTTCTAAGGGTAACCTTTTAAACTTGATGTATTGCTATATTAGCTGTAGCTGTTTCTATATTTTATAATATGAAGTTATAATAATATACATACCTCTCCGGCTGGGCAGCGTCAGATGTTATATTATACAGAGGAACAGAATAATAATTATCAAATGTTTAAACTATATCTGATGCACAAACACAACATTTGCACATATATATGTAGATACACTTGATCTATATTCTATAATATGATATGTTATAATGGTATACATACCCTTCCTGCACAGATGATGCAGATGGTGGGCTACACAGAGGAAAAGAATAATAATATAAAGTTTAACCTATATCTGAAGCACAAGCACATTTGTACATTGATATGTAGATACACTTTACTATATTCTATGTTATAATGTAATGGTATACTTACATGTCTTGCAGGGCAGCATAAAATGTTATACTAAACCGAGGAAAAGAAGAATAATTATCAAATGTTTAAACTATCTGATGCATAAGCACATTTGCACATATATATGTAGATACGATTTTTCTATTTTCTATAATATATGTTATTATTTTATACATACCTCTCCTGCTCGGAGGACGCAGATAGTGTACTAGACATAGAGGTAAAGAATAATAAAAAGTTTAAACTATTGATGCACAACATTTCTACATAGATAAGAAGAAACACTTTTTTATATTCTATAATATGGTATGTTATAATGATATACATACCTCTCCGGCAGGGCGGCATCAGATGTTGTACTATACAGAGGAAAAGAATAATAATAATAAAAAGTTTCAACTTTATCGGATGCACAAGCACATTTTCACTTACAAACGTAGATATGCTTTTTCTATATTCTATAATATGATGTTATAATGATATACATACCTCTCCTGCTCGGAGGATGCAGATGGTGTACTAGACATAGAGGAAAAGAATAATAATAATAAAAATGTACACCTATATCTGATGCTCAAGCATACCATTTGTGCATAGATATGCAGATATGATTTTTTTATATTCTATAATATGATATATAATAATTATATACATACCTCTCTGGCAGGGCGGCGTCAGATGTTATACTATACAGAGGAAAAGAATAGTAATAAAAAGTTTAAACTATATCTGATGCTTAATCACAACATGTGTACATAGATATGTAGATATGCTTTATCTGTATTCTATAATATATGTTATAATAATCTAAATACCTTTCCTGCACGGAGGACGCAGATGGTAAGCTAGACAAAGAAGAAAAGAGTAGTGATAAAAATATGCTATATCAGATGCACAAAGCACAACAGAGCAGTATTGCAATCTAAAGCAAAAAAGGAATACAACACTATCTGACTACAGAATAAACATATGGGGGGTTTATGTAAACCACTTATTCTCAACAGGTTCTACCCTGAAATTCAAAACAGCATCAATATTAAGTTTAAAACCAGTTGTGTTTTTTTAAATTTCAGGGCCATCTCTGCAGAGAACTGGTAGCTGGCAAAAGCCGCTGCATAGTACTGTATATCTAGACCATGGTCTGACATCAGCCTGTGGGAATAAACTTGCTGTATAGTTGATGCTTTTTTTTCTTTTTTCCTTTTTTTTAACAGGATGACTAAGTTAACCAAAGTGGAACCCCCTGGACCGCAGGACTTCAGAGAGAAATAAACTGGTAAATAAAGACTTATGTGAGGGAGTGTTTGTTTTGTCTGTATTTGGCAGTCAATGTTTTATATTATTACAGCCCCTTGCATTGCTCTATATTATATGGTACCATTGCATTGCTCTCTGTATGATATTGCCATCACTGCATTGCTTTCTCTTATATGGCTGTCACTGCATTGCTCTCTGTTTTATAAGGGCAGGCATTGTGATACTCTGTCACACCCCTTCAATCAGCTGACCACACCTCCTTTAGTAGACCCCTGCCATTGCATTTCCCCTTCTATGTACCAGTATGAAACTGCCAGAATGTTGTTTAGATGTTACAGAGCATGCTAATATTGGCCCTCATTCCGAGTTGTTCGCTCGCAAGCTGCTTTTAGCAGCTTTGCACACGCTAAGCCGCCGCCTACTGGGAGTGAATCTTAGCATAGTAAAATTGCGAACGAAAGATTCTCAAAATTGCTATTACACACCTCTTAGCAGTTTCTGAGTAGCTTCAAACTTACTCGGCATCTGCGATCAGTTCAGTGCTTGTCGTTCCTGGTTTGACGTCACAAACACACCCAGCGTTCGCCCAGACACTCCCCCGTTTCTCCAGCCACTCCCGCGTTTTTCCCGGAAACGGTAGCGTTTTTTCGCACACACCCATAAAACGGCCTGTTTCCGCCCAGAAACACCCACTTCCTGTCAATCACATTACGATCACCAGAACGAAGAAAAAACCGTGAGTAAAATTCCTAACTGCATAGCAAATTTACTTGGCGCAGTTGCACTGCGGACATTGCGCATGCGCATTCGCGACTAATCGCTCCGTTGCGAAAAAAAATAACGAGCGAACAACTCGGAATGACCCCCATTATTCAAGTACTTCATCACAGTTTATAAAAGGATATCTAACAATAGGGCAGATGTATTAACCTGGAGAATGGATAAAGAAGTGATAAAGCAGTGATAAGTGCAAAGTCATAATGCACCAGCCAATTATTATGGATTTGAAACATGCCAGTTAGGAGCTGACTGGCTGGTGTGTTATCACCTTGCACTTATCACTGCATTATCACTTTTTTATCACTTCTCCAGGCTTAATACATGTGGGGAAGTTTGTAGAGAGAATGGAGAGAGCAGGAAAAATGAACCAGAATGGGGGAGGGGGTTGGTTCCCCTTTCCTGCTCTCTCCCGTCATAGCTCCAAATCCTCCTAAATGTGGAAATTTGGAGATGAGAAGGGAGAGCAGGAAAGAGGAACCAGCATGGGTGATGGGGGTCTGCAAATGCAGGTGGGGTGGGGTGGGACTGAGTTTGGAGAGGGGTTGAAAGAAGAGGGAGGTAAGTAACAGGAAAGAGGAGGGGGACAGGTAAAAGGGTACCTAAGAAACAAGTAAATGACTGTCAGGGAGCTAGCTTGTAATAGAATAGATCCAGACACAGTGAGCCCTGTTCCCCAGACTGCCTCTGTCAATTAATAAATGACATGTGAAGGGGTAGTGGCCTGTTATGTCATTCCTAGCAGGTGGCGCCCACCAGACCTCAGGTCCCTAGTGGGAAATCCGCCAGTGATTATTACGGAATACATTCTTATCTCCAGTAACATGGGGAAAGGGGGAGGGAAATGTGATGTTGTAGATAGACGGCGTGTAAGTACTGGTCATGAATTTAGTTTTGCTGTATGTGTAACATTGGAAGGAACTGTTGCAGTTATCATTCTTATTATTAAGGGGACTGGGAAGAAAAGTGACGCTGCAGACCGCAGTCCCCATTATTCGGGCTCTCACTGTGTAATGGCTTCATGCCATGAATGTAAAGTCCCTAACTTGCCGGAACACCATAAATATCCCTAAAGACAATCTGAGGAGATGGCACCAACTCTACAACGTCCCTGACACTACTGTGGTGCTGTGGTAACAAGCGCTAGTAGCCCACTGGCCTGTAATGTGACCTACCCCTGTGATCCTCCTGTGTACTTACCTTATTGGCCAGAATTTCCACGTGCTGTAATACAGCAGCAGAAGTATCTACAATGGGAAAGAGTTTGCATTTAGATACCATCACATGCCAAGAGACAGTCATTTTGAGGCATTGATCGCTGATCCCTCATTCACGTCTTCTTTTACAGTTTATCAGGGCGAAATCTGTCGTAATGCTCCAGTCGCCAACACTTAAATTAACCCTTAAAATAGTGTAATGGTGAAATGAGAAGGGATTATAATCTGGGTTACTACTCACTTGAGGCACTGTCTGTGCCACCAGCGGCGTGAGAATCGCCTAGGCTTTCTGGAAAAAAAACACACATGGGACTGACTGCTTCATGTAAATAAAGAAGGTAATACATAAAAATAGATATAAAATGTAAAAATATATTTTAACAGAGACAATGAAAGATACTTTGGTCCAATAAAAAAAGCTGGTTTTAAATAATATTCAGAACAACAATAGGTATTATCAGTAGTGAGAGCAGTGTTACCATTAACCCTTTATTGCGGTGGTTCTCAGACTAAATCACCCCACACAGGTCACATTTTCCGGGTCACCCATCAGGAGCACAGGTGTACTCATTACTAACTGACACATTTAATAAGACCCACAGGTGAAGCTAATTATTTCACTAGTGGTTCTGTGAAGACCTGGAAAACATGCACTGGTTGGGGTCTTGAGGACCGAGTTCTAAACCCTAAGCTTTATTGGATAGAGTAAAAAAAAGCTCTATCATGGAAGAAAACACCTATTTTCCCCGGTAATAGGGCTCTTCATGCTGCAGTACTGTCAATCACCAATGGCAATTATTGTATTTATGTGACCTTTGCTGCTTATCTTAAACTAGACAGTCATGGAGCATTTATGATCCTCACTTTGCTGCTACATCCATTATATTCTGCTAGTAAACGTACTGGTGTAGTAATGGTGTAGCATTAACTACATGCAGCTAAAACGTGCCATTTACAGCATAGAGCCTTTTTTGCATTTGGGAAATAAAGTGCCGATCACCAGTAAGACACCAAATTATCAGCAATTGGTCTTTTAACCATTGATACATTTGGCCCATAATCCCTTACCAATATATGTAGTAATGCTGCTAAGCAGAGCCAGATGTAAGGCTGCTAGATTAGCTGCTGGTGGTGACATGTGCTGAGGTCTGCAGTATGTGGGGGCATGTTCATTCTGATCATAATCAGTGGGGGGCATATTTTCATTTCTAAGGGTAACCTTTTAAACTTGACGTATTGCTATATTAGCTGTAGCTTTTTCTATATTCTATAATATAAAGTTATAATAATATACATACCTCTCCGGCTGGGCAGTGTCAGATGTTATACTATACAGAGGAACAGAATAATAATTATCAAATGTTTTAACTATATCTGATGCACAAACACAACATTCGCACATATATATGTAGATACACTTGATCTATATTCTATAATATGATATGTTATAATGGTATACATACCCCTCCTGCACAGATGATGCAGATGGTGGGCTACACAGAGGAAAAGAATAATAATATAAAGTTTAACCTATATCTGAAGCACAAGCACATTTGTACATTGATATGTAGATACACTTTACTATATTCTATGATATAATATAGTGGTATACTTACATGTCTGGCAGGGCAGCATAAAATGTTATACTAAACAGAGGAAAAGAAGAATAATTATCAAATGTTTAAACTATCTGATGCACAAGCACATTTGCACATATATATGTAGATACGATTTTTCTATTTTCTATAACATATGTTATTATTATATACATACCTCTCCTGCTCGGAGGATGCAGATGGTGTACTAGACATAGAGGAAAAGAATAATAATAATAAAAAGTTACAAATATATCTGATGTTCAAGCATAATATTTGTGCATAGATTTGCAGATGCGCTTTTTGTATATTCTATAATACGATATATTATAATGATATACATACCTCTCCGGCAGGGCAGCATCAGATGTTGTACTACACATAGGAAAAGAATAACAATAATAAAAAGTTTGAACTATATCTGATGCTGAACCACATTTGTGCATAGCTACATATATATGCATTTTCTATATTCTATTAGACGATATATTATAATGATATACATACCTCTCCTGCTCAGAGAATGCAGATGGTGTACTAGAGATAGAGGAAAAGAATAATAATAAACAGTTTAAACTTTATTTGATGCACAAGTGCAACTTTTATGCATAAATAAGTAGAAATACTTTTTTTATATTATATAATATGGTATGTTATAATGATATACATACCTCTCCTGCAGGGCGACCTCAGATGTTATCCTAAAAGAAAAAGAATAATACAAAGTTACAACTATATCTGATGCTCAAGCATATAATTTGTATATAGATTAGCAGATACGCTTTTTCTATATTCTATAATATGATATGTAATAATGATATACATACCTCTCCGGCAGGGTGGCATCAGGTATTAACATAAACAATCTAAAAGAATAATAATAAAAAGTTTAAACTATATCTGATGCTTAATCACATTTGTATACAGATACATAGATATACCTTTTCTATATTCTTTAATACAACCTGTTATAATGATATACATACCTCTCCAGCTCAGAGGACACAGATGGTGTACTAGACATAGAGGTAAAGAATAATAAAAAGTTTAAACTATTGATGCACAACATTTCTACATAGATAAGAAGAAACACTTTTTTATATTCTATAATATGGTATGTTATAATGATATACATACCTCTCCGGCAGGGCGGCGTCAGATGTTGTACTATACAGAGGAAAAGAATAATAACAATAAAAAGTTTCAACTTTATCGGATGCACAAGCACTTTTTTACTTACAAACGTAGATATGCTTTTTCTATATTCTATAATATGATATGTTATAATGATATACATACCTCTCCTGCTCGGAGGATGCAGATGGTGTACTAGACATAGAGGAAAAGATAATAATAATAAAAATGTACACCTATATCTGATGCTCAAGCATACCATTTGTGCATAGATATGCAGCTATGCTTTTTCTATATTCTATAATATGATATGTAATAATGATATACATACCTCCCTGGCAGGGCGGCGTCAGATGTTATACTACACAGAGGAAAAGAATAGTAATAAAAAGTTTAAACTATATCTGATGCTTAATCACAACATGTGTACATAGATATGTAGATATGCTTTATCTGTATTCTATAATATATGTTATAATAATCTAAATACCTTTCCTGCACGGAGGACGCAGATGGTAAGCCAGACAAAGAAGAAAAGAGTAGTAATAAAAAATATGCTATATCAGATGCACAAAGCACAACAGAGCAGTATTGCAATCTAAAGCAAAAAAGTAATACAACACTACCTGACTATACAGAATAAACATATGGGGGGTTTATGTAAACTGCTTATTCTCAACAGGTTTTACCCTGAAATTCAAAACAGCATCAATATTAAGTTTAAAACCAGTTGTGTTTTTTTAAATTTCAGGGCCATCTCTGCAGAGAACTGGTAGCTGGCAAAAGCCGCTGCATAGTACTGTATATCTAGACCATGGTCTGACCTCAGCTTGTGGGAATAAACTTGCTGTATAGTTGATGCTTTTTTTTCCCCTTTTTTCCTCATTTTTAACAGGATGACTAAGTTAACCAAAGTGGAACCCCCTGGACCGCAGGACTTCAGAGAGAAATAAACTGGTAAATAAAGACGTATGTGAGGGAGTGTTTGTTTTGTCTGTATTTGGCAGTCACTGTTTTATATTATATTTTACTAAAACCCAGCGCTCGCTAACCACCAAAAATGTTTAATTTTATATATATAAAAATATATAAATTTCTCTATCGTCCTAGTGGATGCTGGGGTTCCTGAAAGGACCATGGGGAATAGCGGCTCCGCAGGAGACAGGGCACAAAAAGTAAAGCTTTAGGATCAGGTGGTGTGCACTGGCTCCTCCCCCTATGACCCTCCTCCAAGCCTCAGTTAGATTTTTGTGCCCGGCCGAGAAGGGTGCAATCTAGGTGGCTCTCCTAAAGAGCTGCTTAGAAAAGTTTAGCTTAGGTTTTTTATTTTACAGTGAGTCCTGCTGGCAACAGGATCACTGCAACGAGGGACTTAGGGGAGAAGAAGTGAACTCACCTGCGTGCAGGATGGATTGGCTTCTTGGCTACTGGACATTAGCTCCAGAGGGACGATCACAGGTACAGCCTGGATGGTCACCGGAGCCTCGCCGCCGGCCCCCTTGCAGATGCTGAAACGAGAAGAGGTCCAGAATCGGCGGCAGAAGACTCCTCAGTCTTCTTAAGGTAGCGCACAGCACTGCAGCTGTGCGCCATTTTCCTCTCAGCACACTTCACACGGCAGTCACTGAGGGTGCAGGGCGCTGGGAGGGGGGCGCCCTGGGAGGCAAATGAAAACCTTTTTTGGCTAAAAATACCTCACATATAGCCTCCGGGGGCTATATGGAGATATTTAACCCCTGCCAGAATCCGTTAAGAGCGGGAGACGAGGCCGCCGAAAAAGGGGCGGGGCCTATCTCCTCAGCACACAGCGCCATTTTCCCTCACAGAAAGGCTGGAGGGAAGGCTCCCAGGCTCTCCCCTGCACTGCACTACAGAAACAGGGTTAAAACAGAGAGGGGGGGCACTAATTTGGCGTTAGAAATATATAAAAAAGATGCTATAAGGGAAAACACTTATATAAGGTTGTCCCTATATAATTATAGCGTTTTTGGTGTGTGCTGGCAAACTCTCCCTCTGTCTCTCCAAAGGGCTAGTAGGTCCTGTCCTCTATCAGAGCATTCCCTGTGTGTGTGCTGTGTGTCGGTACGTGTGTGTCGACATGTATGAGGACGATGTTGGTGAGGAGGCGGAGCAATTGCCTGTAATGGTGATGTCACTCTCTAGGGAGTCGACACCGGAATGGATGGCTTATTTAGGGAATTACGTGATAATGTCAACACGCGCCAAGGTCGGTTGACGACATGAGACGGCCGACAAACAATTAGTACCGGTCCAGACGTCTCAAAAACACCGTCAGGGGTTTTTAAAACGCCCGTTTACTTTAGTCGGTCGACACAGACACAGACAGGGACACTGAATCCAGTGTCGACGGTGAATAAACAAACGTATTCCTTATTAGGGCCACACGTTAAGGGCAATGAAGGAGGTGTTACATATTTCTGATACTACAAGTACCACAAAAGAGGGTATTATGTGGGATGTGAAAAAACTACCGTAGTTTTTCCTGAATCAGATAAATTAAATGAAGTGTGTGATGATGCGTGGGTTCCCCCCGATAGAAAATATGGGCGGTATACCCTTTCCCGCCAGAAGTTAGGGCGCGTTGGGAAACACCCCTTAGGGTGGATAAGGCGCTCACACGCTTATCAGAACAAGTGGCGGTACCGTCTATAGATAGGGCCGTCCTCAAGGAGCCAGCTGACAGGAGGCTGGAAAAATATCATAAAAAGTATATACACACATACTGGTGTTATACTGCGACCAGCGATCGCCTCAGCCTGGATGTGCAGAGCTGGGGTGGCTTGGTCGGATTCCCTGACTAAAAATATTGATACCCTTGACAGGGACAGTATTTTATTGACTATAGAGCATTTAAAGGATGTATTTCTATATATGCGAGATGCACAAAGGGATATTTGCACTCTGGCATCAAGAGTAAGTGTGATGTCCATATCTGCCAGAAGATGTTTATGGACACGACAGTGGTCAGGTGATGCAGATTCCAAACGGCACAAAGGTGTATTGCCGTATAAAGGAAAAGGAGTTATTTGGGGTCGGTCCATCGGACCTGGTGGCCACGGCAACTGCTGGAAAATCCACCGTTTTTACCCTAAGTCACATCTCTGCAGAAAAAGACACCGTCTTTTCAGCTTCAGTCCTTTCGTCCCTATAAGAGTCATATCTGCCCAGGGATAGAGGAAAGGGAAGAAGACTGCAGCAGGCAGCCCATTCCCAGGAGCAGAAGCGTTCCACCGCTTCTGACAAGCTCTCAGCATGACGCTGAGACCGTACAGGACCCCTGGATCCTACAAGTAGTATCCCAGGGGTACAGTTTGGAATGTCGAGACGTTTCCCCTGCGCAGGCTCCTGAAGTCTGCTTTACCAAGGTCTCCCTCCGACAAGGAGGCAGTATGGGAAAAAATTCACGAGCTGTATTCCCAGCAGGTGATAATTAAATTACCCCTTCTACAACAAGAAAAGGGGTATTATTCCACACTATATTGTGGTACTGAAGCCAGAAGGCTAGGTGAGACTTATTCTAAATCTAAAAAAATTTGAACACTTACAAAGGTTCAAATCAAGATGGAGTCACTCAGAGCAGTGATAACGAACCGGGATCCATGTCCCAAATTTGCCCTTATCACTAAGGGTACCTCAGGTTCGTGGTACAGAACTGTCACTATCAGTTTCAGACGCTGCCGTTTGGATTGTCTACGGCACCCCGGGTCTTTACCAAGGTAATGGCCGAAATGATGGTTCTTCTTCGAAGAAAAGGCGTCTTAATTATCCCTTACTTGGACGATCTCCTGATAAGGGCAAAGTCCAGGGAACAGTTGGAGGTCGGAGTAGCACTATCTAGGATACTGTTACAACAGCAGGGGTGGATTCTAAATATTCCAAAATCGCAGCTGATCCCGACAACAAGTCTCCTGTGCTTAGGGATGATTCTGGACACAGTCCAGAAAAAGGTGTTTCTCCCGGAAGAGAAAGCCAGGGAGTTATCCGAGCTAGTCAGGAACCTCCTAAAATCAGTGCATCATTGCACAAGGGCCATGGTAAAAAAATGGTGACTTCCTTCGAAGCAATTCCAGTCGGCAGATTTCATGCAAGAACTTTTCAGTGGGATCTGCTGGACAAATGGTCCGGATCGCATCTTCAGATGCATCAGCGGATAACCCTATATCCAAGGACAAGGGTGTCTCTCCTGTGGTGGTTACAGAGTGCTCATCTTCTAGAGGGCCGCAGATTCGGCATTCAGTTTTGGATGTTGGTGACCACGGAGGCCAGCCCGAGAGGCTGGGGAGCAGTCACACAAGGAAAAAATTTCCAGGGAGTGTGATCAAGTCTGGAGATTTTTCTCCACATAAATATAGCTAAGGGTAAATTTATAATGCTCTAAGCTTAGCAAGACCTCTGCTTCAAGGTCAGCCGGTATTGATCCAGTGGGATAAAACATCACGGCAGTCGCCCACGTAAATAGACAGGGCGGCACAAGAAGCAGGAGGGCAGTGGCAAAAACTGCAAGGACTTTTCGCTGGGCGGAAAATCATGTGATAGCACTGTCAGCAGTGTTTCATTCCGGGAATGGAAACTGGGAAGCAGACTTCCTCAGTAGGCACGACCTCCACCCGGCAGAGTGGGAACTTCATGGGGAAGTTTTCCACATAATTGTAAACCGTTGGGAATTACCAAAGGTGGACATGATGGCGTCCCGTCTGAACAAAAAACGGGACAGGTATTGCGCCAGGTTAAGAGACCCTCAGGCAATAGCTGTGGACGTTCTGGTAACACCGTGGGTGTACCAGTCGGTGTATGTGTTCCATCCTCTGCTTTTCATACCTAAGGTACTGAGAATTATAAGACGTAGAGGAGTAAGAACTATACTCATGGCTCCGGATTGGCCAAGAAGGACTTGGTACCCGGAACTTCAAGAGATGCTCACAGAGGACTTATGGCCTCTGCCGCTAAGAAGGGACTTGTTTCAGCAAGTACCATGTCTGTTCCAAGACTTACCGCAGCTGCGTTTGACGGCATGGCGGTGGAACGCCGGATCCTAAGGGAAAAGGCATTCAGGAAGAGGTCATTCCTACCCTGGTCAAAGCCAGAAAGGAGGTGACCGCACAACATTATCACCACATGTGGCGAAAATATGTTGCGTGGTGTGAGGCCAGGAAGGCCCCACGAAGAAATTTCAACTCGGTCGATTCCTGCAGTTCTTGCAAACAGGAGTGTCTATGGGCCTCAAATTGGGGTCCATTAAGGTTCAAATTTCGGCCCTGTCGATTTTTCTTCCAGAAAGAATTGGCTTCAGTTCCTGAAGTCCAGAAGTTTGTCAAGGGAGTATTGCATATACAACCCCCTTTTGTGCCTCCAGTGGCACTGTGGGATCTCAACGTAGTTCTGGGATTCCTCAAAACACATTGGTTTAAAACCAGTCAAATCTGTGGATTTGAAGCATCTCACATGAAAAGTGAACATGCTCTTGGACCTGGCCTGGACCAGGCGAGTGTCAAATTGGTGGGTTTTTTTCTCAAAAAAGCCCATATCTGTTTGTCCATTCGGACAGGGCAGAGCTGCGGACTCGTCCCCAGTTCTCTCCCTAAGGTGGTGTCAGTGTTTCACCTGAACCAGCTTATTGTGGTGTCTTGCGCCTACTAGGGACTTGGAGGACTCCAAGTTGCTAGATGTGGTCAGGGCCCTGAAAATATAGGTTCCAGGACGGCTGGAGTCAGGAAAACTGACTTGCTGTTATCCTGTATGCACCCAACAAACTGGGTGCTCTTGCTTTTAAGCAGACTTTTGCTAGTTGGATGTGTAATACAATTCAGCTTGCACATTCTGTGGCAGGCCTGCCACAGCCAAAATATGTAAATGCCCATTCCACAAGGAAGGTGGGCTCATCTTGGGCGGCTGCCCGAGGGGTCTCGGCTTTAAAACTTTGCCGAGCGGCTATTTAGTCAGGGGCAAACACGTTTGTAAAATCCTACAAATTTGATACCCTGGCTAAGGAGGACCTGGAGTTCTCTCATTCGGTGCTGCAGAGTCATCCGCACTCTCCCGCCCGTTTGGGAGCTTTGGTATAATCCCCATGGTCCTTTCAGGAACCCCAGCATCCACTAGGACGATAGAGAAAATAAGAATTTACTTACCGATAATTCTATTTCTCGGAGTCCGTAGTGGATGCTGGGCGCCCATCCCAAGTGCGGATTATCTGCATTACTTGTACATAGTTACAAAAATCGGGTTATTATTGTTGTGAGCCATCTTTTCAGAGGCTCCGCTGTTATCATACTGTTAACTGGGTTCAGATCACAGGTTGTACAGTGTGATTGGTGTGGCTGGTATGAGTCTTACCCGGGATTCATAAATCCTTCCTTATTGTGTACGCTCGTCCGGGCACAGTACCTAACTGAGGCTTGGAGGAGGGTCATAGGGGGAGGAGCCAGTGCACACCACCTGATCCTAAAGCTTTACTTTTTGTGCCCTGTCTCCTGCGGAGCCGCTATTCCCCATGGTCCTTTCAGGAACCCCAGCATCCACTACGGACTCCGAGAAATAGAATTATCGGTAAGTAAATTCTTATTATATCCACAAAAGATTCCTGCGTCTCCCACCGGTGATACTGTGCCACCAAAAATAATCTATATAGGAAAAATAGTATACACTATCAAGGGAGCGCTTGAATCATATTGGATTTTAAATATATTTATTTTATTCGTATTCTTGTTACAACATAAAACATAAAACCATATGTAGGTGTAAATTCATATGTAAAATATACTAAAATCCACATACAATATCCAGGTACAATAACTCATATAAAATTGCCCTTTACATTCATTTGTAAAAGGTGTCCATGGAGTATCTTTTGTATATATACGTATACTTGGTAGCAATTGTTATTGTTACATGGACAGCCGTTTCTTTAAAAATGCCGGAATGTAAGGTGCAGTCATTAATTTTTGGCCACTTGTTCCGATTGATAGAATTTATCAGGGGGAGAGCGCTGTGTATTCAGCTGTCCACAGCGGTATGCTACGACCCCAATTTATATACTGCCATACTAGATCTCTTTAGCCGGAATAAAAGTATAGGAGGATAGCTTCACTCACTTATGAGCTTTCTTGTTGCTGACAGGGGGAGTCCGCTGTATTAGATATTGGCTGCAGCGATACACTCCACCCCTGTGCTGTCTGGCAACGGTAAATGTCACAGGTTACTCACGGCTGTAGCGGCTTCAGAATATACAGGGTGCGGACCTCCTTAGCTCGGTCCCGCTGTAGCCTTTACCCTGTTTGTAGACTTTCCGGCATTTGAAGAAAGTAGATAATAACGGGCAGCAAGATGCAGGTGCTGGTGCCTTCCTTACGCGTTTCTCCGCTAAACTGGCAGGCGGTTTCGTCAGACGATTATTATCTACTTTCTTCAAATGCCGGAAAGTCTGGTCAATTGTCCAGTAGAGGTTAAAGCTAGGGACCATAAATTAACTACTACAAAAAGAGATCACATCCATTGATAAAACATGCTTCAGGCAAACAAATATTGTTACACTTCAAATAACCAAAGGAAGGTCTTTGATGTACAGTATAAGGAAAGGACACGTTTTATGGCACCATACCTGCTTGAGCAGAATATCCAACCTGGAGTAGAGAACGTTTTATTACACCTTGGAATCTGACAATATACCTATAATTATCTATTTCAGTGGTTCTCAAACTCGGTCCTCAGGACCCCACACAGTGCATGTTTTGCAGGTAACCCAGCAAGTGCACAGGTGTATTCATTATTCACTGACACATTTTAAAAGGTCCACAGGTGGAGCAAATTATTTAACTTGTGATTCTAGGAGGAGACCTGCAAAACATGCACTGTGTGGGGTCCTGAGGACCGAGTTTGAGAACCTGTGATCTATTCCATTGGAAACTGTGAGAATATGCTAGTTTGAATTGGTAAAATATGGCATAAAAAGAGGCAGGTCTAGGGAAGTTAGTCAGGAGGAGAAGGAAGTCAGTCAGAAAGAGAGAAGGAGCAGGAGGAGAAGGAGACATGAGCCTTGGGATGGCAACCATGTAACTTGCAAGTATAAACTATGATAGTAATTGAAACTGTTTGTGAAACTTATGTCATGTTGTATGTTATATAACTAAGGAAGCATAGGTAAATAATTAGTATATATATCACTACTGTGTATATCTTATTCTGTATGATTTGATCTGCCTGTAAATAAATAATCATAAAAAGAGCGGTAATATTCAAGCTTGAACTCTCTTTAAGGAATCTTAACTTCATCATTTCATAAGTCATATATATAAGGACTGCATATATTTATCAGCCACTTAGTAAGCCTGACATAATATATTTGCAGATATATATGATAAACGCATATTAATGAAAATATATCCATATATTAAATACCATATATGATATATTAAAATTCATAAATATGATTCCATAAATCAATACATTGCTCTATATTATATGGTACCATTGCATTGCTCTCTGTATGATATTGCCATCACTGCATTGCTTTCTCTTATATGGCTGTCACTGCATTGCTCTCTGTTTTATAAGGGCAGGCATTGTGATACCCTGTCACACCCCTTCAATCAGCTGACCACACCTCCTTTAGTGGACCCCTACCATTGCATTTCCCCTTCTATGTACCAGTATGAAACTGCCAGAATGTTGTTTAGATGTTACAGAGCATGCTAATATTATTCAAGTAACCTCATCCCAGTTTATAAAAGGATATCTAATAATGGGGCAGATGTATTAACCTGGAGAATGGATAAAGAAGTGATAAAGCAGTGATAAGTGCAAAGTCATAATGCACCAGCCAATTATTATGGATTTGAAACATGCCAGTTAGGAGCTGACTGGCTGGCGTGTTATCACCATGCACTTATCACTGCATTATCACTTTTTTATCACTTCTCCAGGCTTAATACATGTGGGGAAGTTTGGAGAGAGAAGGGAGAGAGCAGGAAAAATTAACCAGAATGGGGGAGGGGGTTGGTTCCCCTTTCCTGCTCTCTCTCGTCATAGCTCCAAATCCTCCTAAATGTGGAAATTTGGAGATGAGAAGGGAGAGCAGGAAAGAGGAACCAGCATGGGGGAGGGGGGTCTGCAAATGCAGGTGGGGTGGGGCGGGACTGAGTTTGGAGAGGGGTTGAAATAAGAGGGAGGTAAGTAACAGGAAAGAGGAGGGGGACAGGTAAAAGGGTACCTAAGAAACAAGAAAATGACTGTCAGGGGCTAGCTTGTAATAGAATAGATCCAGACACAGTGAGCCCTGTTCCCCAGACTGCCTCTGCCAATGAATAAATGACATGTGAAGGGGGTAGTGGCCTGTTATGTCATTCCCAGCAGGGGGTGCCCTCCAGGCCTCAGGTCCCTAGTGGGAAATCCGCCAGTGATTATTACTGAATACATTCTTATCTCCAGTAGCATGGGGAAAGGGGGAACGTGATGTTGTAGATAGACAACGTGTAAGTACTGATTATGAATATAGTTTTGCTGTATGTGTAACATTGGAATAAACTGGTGTAGTTTTCATTCTTATTATTAAGGGGACTGGAAGAAAAGTGACGCTGCATACCGCAGCCCCCATTATTCTGTCTCACTGTGTAATGGCTTCATGCCATGAATGTAAAGTCCCTAACTTGCCGGAACACCATAAATATCCCTAAAGACAATCTGAGGAGATGGCACCAACTCTACAACGTCCCTGACACTACTGTGGTGTGTGGTAATGAGCGCCAGTTCCCCACTGGCCTGTAGTGTGGCCAAGCCCTGTTATCCTCCTGTTTACTTACCATATTGGCCATAACTTCCATGTGCTGCAACAGCAGAAGTACCTACAATGGAAAAGAATGAGCATTTAGATATCATCACATGCAGAGTAACAGTTACTTTGAGGCATTGTCAGAGATCCTTGATCCCTCATTCACATCTACTTTTATATCTTATATTAGGGGGAATCTGTGGTAACGTTCCAGTCTCCACCAATTCAATATAAATTAACCCTTAAAATAGTGTAATGGTGAAATGAGAAGGGATTATAATCTGGGTTACTACTCACTTGAGGCACTGTTTTTGCCAACAGCGGCTTGAGAATCGCCCAGGCTTTCTGAGGAAAAAAAACAACCACTAAATTCTGGTGCGTGGGACTGACTGCTTCAAATAAATAAATAAATAAGGTAATACATAAAAATATATTTTTTTAACAGAAACAATGGAAGATACTTTGGTCCAATAAAAAACAAAGCATGTTTTAAATAATATTCAGAACAACAGGTTTTCTCAGTAGTGAGATCAGTGTTACCATTAACCCTTTATTGCGATGGTTTTCAAACTCAGTCATCCCACACAGGTCACATTTTACAGGTCACCCAACAGGATCACAGGTGTACTCGTTACTAACTGACACATTTTATAAGACCCACAGGTGAAGCTAATTATTTCACTAGTGGTTCTGTGAAGACCTGGAAAACATTCACTGGTTGGGGTCTTGAGGACCGAGTTTGAAAACCTAAACTTTATTGGATAGGGTAAAACAAAGCTCTATCATGGAAGAAAACACCTATTTTCCCCGGTAATAGGGATTTTCATCCTGCAGTACTGTCAGTCACCAATGGCAAATATTGTATTTATGTGACCTTTGCTCCTTATCTTAACCTGGACAGTCACGGAGCATTTATGTTCTTAATTTTGCTGCTACATCCATTATATTCTGCTAGTAAACGTACTGGTATAGTATTGGTGTAGCAATAACTACATGCAGCTAAAACGTGCCATTTACAGCATAGAGCCTTTTTGCATTTGGGAAATAAAGTGCCCGATCACCAGTAAGACACCAAATTATCAGCAATTGGTTTTTTAACCATTGATACATTTGGCCCATAATCCCTTACCAATATATGTAGTAATGCTGCTAAGCAGAGCCAGATGTAAGGCTGCTAGATAAGCTACTGGTGGTGACATGTGCTGAGGTCTGCGGTATGTGGGAGCATGTTCATTCTGCACATAATCAGTGAGGGGGCATATTTTCATTTCTAAGGGTAACATTTTAAACTTGATGTATTGCTATAGTAGTTGTAGCTTTTTCTATATTACATAATATGATGTTATAATGATATACATACCTCTCCGGCTGGGCAGCGTCAGTTGTTATACTATACAGAGGGAAAGAATAATAATTATCAAATGTTTAAACTATAGCTGATGCACAAGCACAACATTCACACACAGATATATAGATACACTTGATCTATATTCTATAATATGATATTTTATAATGGTATACATACCCCTCCTGCACAGATGACGCAGATGGTGGTCTACACAGAGGAAAATAAAAATAATATAAAGTTTAACCTATATCTAAAGCCCAAGCACATTTGTACATAGATATGTAGATACACTTTTTCTATATTCTATAATATAATATAATGGTATACTTACATGTCTGGCAGGGCAGCATAAAATGTTATACTAAGCAGAGGAAAAGAAGAATAATTATCAAATGTTTAAACTCTATCTGATGCACAAGCACATTTACACTTTTTCTATATTCTATAATACATGTTATAATGATATACATACCTCTTCTGCTCGGAGGATACATATGGTGTACTATAGAGGAACAGAATAATAATAAAAAGTTACAACTATATCTGATGCTGAAGCATAACCTTGGTACATAGATTTACAGATGCGCTTTTTCTATATTCTAGAATATGATATGTTATAATGATATACATACCTCTCCGGCAGGGTGGGGTCAGATGTTATACTACACCGAGGAAAAGAAGAATAACAATAAAAAGTTTAAACTATATCTGATGCTTAATCTCATTTGTGCATAGCTATGTAGATATGCTTTTTCTATATTCTATGATACAATATGTTATAATGATATACATACCTCTCCTGCATGGAGGACACAGATGGTGTACTAGACATGGAGGAAAAGAATAATAATAAAAAGTTTAAATATATTTGATGCACAAGCATGACATTTCTACATAGACCAGTAGAAACACTTTTTTATATTCTATAATATGGTATGTTACAATGATATACATACCTCTCCGGCAGGACGGCGTCAGATGTTTAACTACACAGCGGAAAAGAATAATAATAAAAAGTTTAAATTTTATCGGATGCACAAGCACAACATTTTTACTTAGAAACGTAGATATGCTTTTCTATATTCTATAATATAATATGTTATAGTGATGTACATACCTCTCCTGCTCGGAGTACGCAGATGGTGTACTAGACATAGAGGAAAAGGATAATAATAGTAAAAAGTTACACCTATATCTGATGCTCCAGCTTAACACTTGTATATAGATTTGCAAATATGCTTTTTCTAAATTCTATAATATGATATAAGATGTATACTTACATCTCCGGCAGGGCAGCATAAATTGTTATACTAAACAGGAAAAGAAGAAGAATTATCAAATGTTTAAACTATATCTGATGAACAAGCACAAAATGTATACATAGATATGTAGAAACGCTTTTTCTATATTCTATAATATGAGATGTTATAATGGTATACATACATCTCCAGCTGGACAGCATCTGATGTTATACTACAAAGAGGAAAAAAAATAATTATCAAATGTTTTAACTATATTAGTAGTCTATATATAAGTCTATTTGCATATATAAGTCTATTTGCACATATATATGTTGATACGGTTTCTCTATATTCTATAATATGTTATAATGATATACATACCTCTCCAGCATGGAGGACGCAGATGGTACGCTAGACAAAGAAGAAAAGAATAGTGATAAAAAAAGGAAACTATATCAGATGCACAAAGCACAACGGAGCAGTATTGCAATCTAAAGCAAAAAAGTAATGTAAAGGGGGGTACTCACGGAGAGATATTCTAAGCAATCTGACTAGATTGCTTAGAATATCAGCATGATCGCTCCGTGTGTAGCCCCCCTCAGCGATAGCAATGCGCGGCCCCGCACATCGCTATCGCTGCTGCTAGATTGGCCTGCATGCAGGCCAATCTAGCGGGTCGCTCACTTCACCCGCTGGGTGAAGTGAGCGCCCCCTGTCTCCCCCTGCACGCTCAGCACAGATCGCGCTGTGCTGAGCGGCTGGAGAGATGTGTGCTGAGCGGTTCGCTCAGCACACATCTCTCCTGCATCGGCCCGTCTATATGGGCCTTAACACTACCTGACTATACAGAAGAAATATAGAGGGGGTTTATGTAAACCGCTTATTCTCAACGGGTTCTACCCTGAATTTCAAAACAGCATCAATATTAAGATTAAAACCAGTTATGTTTTTTTTTTTATTTCAGGGCCAACTCTGCGGAGAATTGGTAGCTGGCAAAAGCCACTGCATAGTACTGTGTATTTAGACCATGGTCTGACCTCAGCCTGTGGGAATAAACTTGCTGTATAATGCTTTTTTCCCCCTTTTTCCCTTTTTTTTTTTAACAGGATGACTAAGTTAAGCAAAGTGGATCCCCTTGGACCGAAGGACTTCAGAGAGAAATAAACTGGTACGTGCAGGCTTATGTGATGGAGTGTTTGTTTTGTCTGTATTAGGCGGTCACTGTGTTGTCTCTTTATATTACAGTCACTGTGCTGCTATCTATATTATATGGTGTCATTGCATTTGCTCTCTGTATTATAAGGGCAGGCATTGTGATACTCTGTCACATCCCTTCAATCAGCTAACCACCCGTCCTTTAGTGGACCCCTACCATTGTATTTTCCCTGAGGGCCCTTCATGTACCAGTATGACACTGCCAGAATGTTGTTAAGATGTTACAGAGCATGCAATTTTTATTCAAGTAACCTCATCACAGTTTATAAAAGGATATCTAACAATGGGGCAGATGTATTAACCTGGAGAAAGGATAAAGAAGTGGTTAAAACAGTGATAAGTGCAAGGTGATAATGCACCAGCCAATTATTATGGATTTGAAAATGCCAGTTAGGAGCTGACTGGCTGGTGCGTTATCACCTTGCACTTATCACTGCTTTATCACTTCCCCAGTATTTTTTCATAACAATCATGTTTAGTTCTGCGCTCATATTAATGCGGTTCTACCAAACCTAAATTGTCCAAACTTTAAAATAAAATAATATAATTACCCTTCCTCCTCCTGTGGCAACATGTCTGAAAAATATAAGGAGTAATTTTAGATTTATTACATTTTTTTAGACATTTGCATATAATAAAACATACAGTATTCTGGCTGGCATGAGAGTGTAACAGCCACATAACATCTTAGGACATACCTGGTGTATCAAAGCCTTGCTATAGAAGGGGAAAAAAGATAAGTTTACAATATAAACCTTTAAATATGTATAATACATTTCACCATTCCTGTGTGTGTAAATGTATATATATTATAAAATAACTTACATCACCAGCTGCCAAAAAATTCAGTCGTTTATAGAAATCCCTACAAGCAGAAAATACAGAATATTATGGCACACAGAAACCCACAACATATATTACATATCACATACAGTATATGGGTGCCCTGAGGGTTGTTATAGCTGATTGGGAGATAGTTACAGCACTGCTATTCCCTGCTAAGGAGGGACTACTGATACTGCTATGCCATCTGACATTACACAATTCTACAAATGAGAAGAAGAAAACATCACTTACGCTTTCTGCAATAGCAGTAATCTCCTAAACCAGTGGTTCTCAAACTCGGTCCTCAGGACCCCACACAGTGCATGTTTTGCAGGTAACCCAGCAGGTGCACAGGTGTATTAATTACTCACTGACACATTGTAAAAGGTCCGCAGGTGGAGCTAATTATTTCACTTGTGATTCTGTGAGGAGACCTGCAAAACATGCACTGTGTGGGGTCCTGAGGACCGAGTTTGAGAACCTGTGTCCTAAACCCTATAGATGGAAAGAAAAAAGGTAAACATTTTTTCTTAACTAAAACTAAACATCTCCCTGTGGAAGAGAAGGATCAGCGCAGTTTATTACAGAAAAAATAAGATTTTACTCACCGGTAAATCTATTTCTCGTAGTCCGTAGTGGATGATGGGGACTCCGTAAGGACCATGGGGAATAGACAGGCTCCGCAGAAGACTGGGCACTCTAAGAAAGATTTAGTACTACTGGTGTGCACTGGCTCCTCCCTCTATGCCCCTCCTCCAGACCTCAGTTAAGGAAACTGTGCCCGGAAGAGCTGACATTACAAGGAAAGGATTTTGGAATCCAGGGTAAGACTCATACCAGCCACACCAATCACACCGTATAACTTGTGATAACATACCCAGTCAACAGTATGAACAACAACAGAGCATCAGACAAACCTGATGCAACCATAACATAACCCTTATTTAAGCAATAACTATATACAAGTATTGCAGAAGAAGTCCGCACTTGGGACGGGCGCCTAGCATCCACTACGGACTACGAGAAATAGATTTACCGGTGAGTAAAATCTTATTTTCTCTAACGTCCTAGTAAATGTTGGGGACTCCGTAAGGACCATGGGGATTATACCAAAGCTCCCAAACGGGCGGGAGAGTGCAGATGACTCTGCAGCACCGAATGAGCAAACACAAGGTCCTCCTCAGCCAGGGTATCAAACTTGTAGAACTTTGCACAAGTGTTTGAACCCGACCAAGTAGCTGCTCGGCAAAGCTGTAATGCCGAGACCCCTCGGGCAGCCACCCAAGAAGAACCCACCTTCCTTGTGGAATGGGCTTTTACTGATTTTGGAGGCGGCAAGCCAGCCGCAGAAAGAGCCTGCTGAATCGTGTTACAGATCCAGCGAGCAATAGTTTGCTTTGAAGCAGGAGCACCCAGCTTGTTGGATGCATACAGGATAAACAGCGAGTCAGGTTTCCTGACTCCAGTTGTTCTGGCTACATAAATCTTCAAAGCCCTGACCACATCTAGTAACTTGGAATCCTCCAAGTCACGAGTAGCCGCTGGCACCACAATAGGTTGGTTCAAATGAAAAGATGACACCACCTTTGGCAGAAATTGCGGACGAGTCTGTAATTCTGCCCTGTCCATATGGAAAACCAGATAGGGGCTTTTACATGACAAAGCCGCCAATTCTTGACCACTTTCCACGCGAGATTTTTTAACTCCACGGTCTTAAGCGGCTCAAACCAGTTAGATTTCAGAAAACTCAACACCACGTTAAGATCCCAAGGTGCCACTGGTGGCACAAAAAAGGGGCTGAATATACAGCACTCCCTTTACAAACGTCTGAACTTCAGGTAGAGAAGCTAGTTTTTGTATGAAAGAAAATGGATAGGGCCGAAATCTGGACCTTAATGGACCCCAATTCTAGGCCCAAAGTCACTCCCGACTGTAGGAAGTGAAGGTAACGGCCCAGCTGGAATTCCTCTGTAGAGGCATTCCTGGCCTCACACCCAGCAACATATTTTCGCCGTATACGGTGATAATGTTTAGCCGTCACGTTCCTTCCTAGTCCTTATCAGCGTAGGAATAACCTCATCCGGAATCCCTCCTTTCTACTAGGATCCGGCGTCCAACCGCCATGCCGTCAAACGCAGCTGCGGTAAGTCTTGGAACATACAAGGTCCCTGCTGCAACAGATCCTGCCCTAGAGGCAGAGGCCATGGGTCCTCTGTGAGCATTTCTTGCAGCTCTGGATACCAAGTCCATCTTGGCTAATCCGGAACAATGAGTATTGTTCTCACTCCTCTTTTCCTTATGATTCTCAGCACCCTGGGTAAGAGAGGAAAAGGAGGAAACACATAAACCGACTGGAACATCCACGGTGTCACCAGTGCGTCTACAGCTATCGCCTGAGAGTCTCTTGACCTGACGCAATACCTCTGTAGCTTTTTGTTGCGGCGGGATGCCATCATGTCCCCCTGTGGCAGTTCCCACCGGCCTACAATCTGCGCGAAGACTTCTTGATGAAGTCCCCACTCTCCCGGGTGGAGGTCGTGCCTGCTGAGGAAGTCTGCTTCCCAGTTGTCCATTCCCGGGAATGAACACTGCTGACAGTGCGCTTACGTGATTCACCGCCCAGCGAAGAATTCTGGTGTCTTGTACCATCGCCACCCTGCTCCTTGTGCCGCCTTGGCGGTTTACAGGAGCCACTGCGGTGATATTGTCTGACTGAATCAGAACCGGTTGGTCGCGAAGCAGGGTCTCCGCTTGACTTAGGGCGTTGTATATGGCCCTTAGTTCCAGAATAATGATGTGAAGGCAAGTCTCCTGCCTTGACCACAGCCCTTGGAAATTTCTTCCCTGTGTGACTGCCCTCCACCCTCGGAGGCTTGCATCCGTGGTCACCAGGACCCATTCCTGAATGCCGAATCTGCGACCTTCGAGAAGGTGAGCACTCTGCAGCCACCACAGGAGAGACACCCTGGCTCTGGGGGATAGGGTGATTAACCGATGCATCTGAAGATGTGATCCGGACCACTTGTCCAGTAAGTCCCATTGGAAGGTTCTCGTATGGAATCTGCCGAAGGGAATGGCCTCGTATGATGCCACCCTCCTTCCCAGGACTCGAGTGCAGTGATGCACTGACACCTGTTTTGGTTTTAATAGATTCCTGACCAGTGTCACGAGCTCCTGAGCTCTCTCTATCGGGAGATAAACCCTTTTCTGGTCTGTGTCTAGGATCATGCCTAGGAGAGGCAGCTGAGCTGTAAGAACCAACTGCGACTTTGGAGTATATAGAATCCAGCCGTGTTGCCGTTACACTTCCAGAGAAAGTGATACGCTGTTCAACAACTGCTCTCTTGATCTCGCTTTTATGAGGAGATCGTCCAAGTACGTGATAATAGTGACACCTTGCTTCCGCAGGAGCACCATCATTTCCGCCATTACCTTGGTGAATATTCTCGAGGCCGTGGAGAGACCAAACGGCAACGTCTGAAATTGCTAATGACAATCCCGTACCGCAATTCTGAGGTACGCCTGATGAGGTGGATAAATGGGGACATGAAGGTATGCATCCTTTATGTCCCGAGTCACCATAAAATCTCCCCCTTTCAGGCTTGCAATGACCGCTCTTAGCGATTCCATCTTGAACTTGAACCTTTTCAGGTATATGTTCAGGGATTTTAAATTCAATATGGGTCCGACCGAACCGTCTGGTTTCGGGACTACAACATGGTCGAATAATAACCCCCTCCTTGTTGAAGGAGGGGAACCTTGGCCACCACCTGTTGAAGATACAATTTGTGAATTGCAGTTAACACTGTTTCCCTCTCGTGGGGGGAAGCCGGCAGGGCCGTCGGTGAGGGGGCATCTTCTCAAAATCCAGCTTGTATCCCTGAGACACAATATCTATTGCCCAGGGATCTAACAGGGAGTGAACCCACTTGTGGATGAACTTACGAAGGCGTGCCCCCACCGGGCCCAGCTCCGCCTGTGGAGCCCCAGCGACATGCGGTGGATTTTTGTAGAGGCTGGGGAGGACTTCTGTTCCTGGGAACTAGCTGTGTTGTGCAGCTTCTTTCCTCTGCCCCCGCCTCTGGCAAGAAAGGACGCACCACGGACTTTCTTGTTTCTTTATTTGAAAGGCTGCATTTGATAATGTCGTGCTTTCCTAGGCTGTGCAGGAATATAAGGCAAAATATCAGAATTATCAGCAATAGCTGTGGAGACCAGGTCCGAGAACCCTTCTCCACACAATCCTCAGCCTTCCATATGCCTCTTAAGTCGGCATCATCTGTCCATTGCATATTCTACAGGACACGTCAAGCTTTGACTCTAGGACCCAGTATACTCATGTCTCTTTGGGCATGATTTATATATATATACATATCTCTTAAGACAGCATCTTTAATATATATATATATATATCTCTCTATATATCTCTCTCTATATATATATATATATATATATATATATAATCTATATGCATACTAGGGTCTCAATCTCTGCTGATAAGGTACCTGTCCACGCTGCCACAGCGCTATAAACCCATGCCGACGCAATCGCTGGTCTGAGTAGTGTACCAGAATGTGCACGCTATCTTCAGGATCCCTGAGATTATCAGGGCTACCTTTTGGGCAAATGTGACACCCTAGGGGAAGATTCCCATCATATCCTGGCCCTAGTGGGGAAAGGATACTGCCTGAGAATTCTTTGTGGGAAGCTGCAGTCTCTTGTCTGGAGATTCCCGCTCTTTTTCATCATGAGAGGAGGGAAATTTACCTCAGCTTTCTTCCCCTTAAACATGTGTACCCTTGTGTCAGGGACAGATGAGTCATCAGTGATATGCAAATCATCTTTTATTACAATAATCATATATTGAATACCTTTCTGCCATTTTGGCTGTAACTTTGCATTATCGTAGTCGACACTGGAGTCAAACTCTGTGTCGATATCAGTGTTTATTATTTTGGATAGTGAGCATTGTGAGACTCTGAAGGTCTCTGCGACATAGTGACAGACATGGGTAGATTTCCTGTCTGTTCTCTAATCTTTTGTGCAATAAATTCACCTTAGCACTTACACATATCCAAACAGGTGTCGGCGTTGTCGACGGAGACACCCTCTCACACACATATTTGCTCTATCTGCTCCTTAGGGGAGCCTTTTACCTCAGACATGTCGACACACACGTACCGACACACCACACACACAGGGGATGCTCTATTTGAAGACAGTTCCCCCACAAGGCCCTTTGGAGAGACAGAGAGAGAGTATGCCAGCACACACCCCAGCGCTATATGACCCAGGAATCACACAGTAACTTAGTGTTAACCCAGTAGCTGCTGTATATATTGTTTTTACGCCAAATTTATGTGCCCCCCCTCTCTTTTTCACCCTCTCTATCGTGCTTCTGCAGGGGAGAGCCTGGGGAGCTTCCTCTCAGCGGTGCTGTGGAGAGAAAATGGCGCTGGTGAGTGCTGAGGAAGAAGGCCGCACCCCCTCAGCGGCGGGCTTCTGTCCCGCGATTTTGTGTAAAAATAATGGCGGGGGCTCATGCATATAACAGTGTCCAACTGTATATATGCTGCTTTTGCCAGGAGGTACTGAATTGCTGCCCAGGGCGCCCCCCCCTGCGCCCTGCACCCTACAGTGACCGGAGTGTGTGGGTTAGTGTGGGAGCAATGGCACACAGCTGCAGTGCTGTGCGCTACCTCATATGAAGACAGGAGTCTTCTGCCACCGATTTTGACGTCTTCTTGCTTCAACCCGCCGGCTTCTGTCTTCTGGCTCTGCGAGGGGGACGGCGGCCCGGCTCCGGGAACGGACGACTAAGGTTAGGTTCCTGTGTTTGATCCCTCTGGAGCTAATGGTGTCCAGTAGCCTAAGAAGCAGGACCTATCTTCGGTGAGTAGGGCTGCTTCTCTCCCCTCAGTCCCACGTAGCAGAGAGTCTGTTGCCAGCAGATCTCTCTGAAAATAAAAAACCTAACAAAATACTTTCTTATTAGCAAGCTCAGGAGAGCTCACTAAGTAGCACCCAGCTCTGTCCTGGCACAGATTCTAACTGAGGTCTGGAGGAGGGGCATAGAGGGAGGAGCCAGTGCACACCAGTAGTACTAAATCTTTCTTAGAGTGCCCAGTCTCCTGCGGAGCCCGTCTATTCCCCATGGTCCTTACGGAGTCCCCAGCATCCACTAGGACGTTAGAGAAAGAACAAGAGCTTTGGTTTCCACTCCCTTGTGTTATGCACAGTTAGTTGATGTCTGTCAGTATGTATGAACACCTGAGCACAAGCAGGACAGTAACTAGGGGTTGTGGGCAGTGGCACTGCCAGGGCACAAGGCAGGTGATGTGGGTTCACCGCTGTACCTACATTTGGCACCCTGCACCCGGGAGTGCCACCAGATGAGTCCCTAGGCTCCCTGGTCCAGACCCCTCTTAGTGACCTCAAATACGTGGTGGATGGAGGGCACCAGGGCCGTAACTACGTGTGTGCCAAGTGGGCTTGGCACACAGCGCAGTTGCCCTGAGGGCGCGCGGCCAGCGGCATGTAATGAGTCAAATTGACTCATTACATGCCGCCTCTGAAGTCTCTGCTGTGTGCGCCGCAGCCGCGCTGGAGGAGAGGGCAGCGCCGGGCAGGTGAGAAGGAGGAGGAGGGAGGGGGAGCAGGAAGCCGCAGCAGCGCTATTTCATTGGTAGTAAGCGCCGCTGCAGCATCCCCCTCTCCTTCCGTATAGGCTGCCCGGCGCTGCTGTGGATGCTGGGATGCGGTTCCTCCATCCCAGCATCCACAGCAGCGCCGGGCAGCCAATACGGAAGGAGAGGGGGATGCTGCAGCGGCGCTTACTACCAATGACACAGCGCTGCTGCAGCTCCCTGCTCCCCCTCCCTCCTCCTCCTTCTCACCTACCTGCACAGAGAGGGAGATGCCAGCACGAGGAGCCTGTCAGCGGGGAGAAGGTAAGTATATCCCTCTCTCTCTTTCTCTCTCTCTCTCTCTCTGGGGGACACCGTCTGCCATAATGTGTAAAAAGGGGTCCTGGCTGCCGCAATGTGTAAAAAGGGGTCCTGGCTGCCGCAATGTGTAAAAAGGGGGACTGGCTGCCACAATGTGTAAAAAGGGGGACTGGCTGCCACAATGTGTAAAAAGGGGGACTGGCTGCCGCAATGTGTAAAAAGGGGTCCTGGCTGCAGCAATGTGTAAAAAGGGGTCCTGGCTGCCGCAATGTGTAAAAAGGGGTCCTGGCTGCCGCAATGTGTAAAAAGGGGGCCTGCCTGCCGTAATGTGTAAAAAGGGGGACTGGCTGCCGCAATGTGTAAAAAGGGGTCCTGGCTGCCGCAATGTGTAAAAAGGGGTCCTGGCTGCCGCAATGTGTAAAAAGGGGGACTGGCTGCCGCAATGTGTAAAAAGGGGGACTGGCTGCCGCAATGTGTAAAAAGGGGGACTGTCTGCTGTAATGTGTAAAAAGGGGGACGCTGTCTGCTGTAATGTATAAAAGGGGCTCTACGTGGTGTAGTGGCGCTACTGTGCAGCGTAATTTGAATAATGGAGACTACTGTGCACCGTAGTATGAATTGCTATTATTTTGTGGCCACGCCCCTTCCCCATGAAGCCACGCCCCTATATATTTTTGGCGCGCCTACGGCGCGCACTGCCCCTATCTTGCATGGGGGGCGCCAATGTCGTTTCTTGCACACAGCGCTAAAATGCCTAGTTACGGCACTGGAGGGCACATTAGTACCCGACTACAGCAATGAGGTTTTTTTTATAAAAATCATTTTTTCTTGATAATCAGTCAACAATACAAAATACAATGAGCACTTCGTAGAATAAAACACAGCGAAAACAAGATATGAAGTCAAACAACAAAACATCAGTACAACGAGTACGAACGCTATGTCCAAAGCAAAACTTGTTACTGTAATATTTTGTTGTGCATAGATTGTCTGTGCATTTCTATAGCATGAAATATATACTGTTTCCGGCTGCAGCATTGTGTGAAAGACGTGCTGCTAATGACCACCCTAACACTGTGTACACTGCTGCTATGTACCATGCTTTAACATCCATTATTCTATTCCTGCCATGCCTCTGGCTTATATGGAATTCTAATGTACCTTGCTGAATGTGCACTGTATTGTATATGCTGCCATTGATTAATGGCTTTTATCTATTGTGCAAATAATGCTGGCATGTGCCGGTTCTCTGGATTATAGATGGAGGTATGTACCAGGCACTCCTTTATATGGCCTTGCTATGGGTGCAGACAGTATGCCATATATATATATATATTTCTGCAGCAGGGTACATTGTGTTCCACAGGGAAACATTGGGGTGTAGAGTGGATCTTGATCCAGAGGCACCAACAGGCTAAAGCTTTAGGCTGTCCCACGATGCACTGGGGCCTCCTCTGCAACCCCGCCTCCAGGCACTGTGAGCCCAGTTATGAGCTGGTGCCTGCAGCAGCAGGTCACTTAACAGGGTGGCTTCACTGGGCAGCCCTGAAAAGCTTTCTAAGAAGACTTCAAGGGGCGCATCTCTGATATGTCAGTGTGAGGTAAGAGGGTCCCCCAGGCGGGACCTGCCATTAAATCGTGTTCCTGTCGTGGACTACTAGGGAGATGGGCCGCGACGCTGGTATGGACACTGTCATCGAGCAGGGACCCCACTAGATCACCGGGGCATATTGAGTACAGTAATAGGAAAAGAGGGGAGAGAGACTCTTTGTTGGGGCACTCTTAGTCCAAAATGTTAGACACTAAAACATAACTTTTAATAGATAGAATAAAAATCTAGTGACTCAATAATAAAAATTAAATCTTGTGAACAAATATATTCATGCATATTATTCATGCATATCGCTCAATGCTTCTAATATAGGAATAAATATAAGAAATGCCTGGGTGAAAATTATTTATAGTTAATATTGGGACAGAACTGTCTATAATTTGAGACAGGGTGTAGTTATGGTCCCTCAGGATTATTACCTATGTTCAGTTTCTCAATGTTGTACAATTTCTTAAAGAAAAAAGATTCAAGACAGTATGATCTTTAAATGTTGCCTTAGAAGGTCCTTAGACACCTGCTGCGCAAGATCTGGGCAGTGGTGTTGCTGGGAAGGCTTGTTACTCGATTAGACAGTGTATTATTCGACTCTATGCAATCAATAGAAGTCTGAAAACACGATGTGAGGATAAAGGCATTTACATACACATTAAATAGTGAGCAGTGTATTATTAGACTCTATGTAATCAGTTAAGGTCTGAAAACACAATGTAAAGATAAATGCATTTACATACTCGGTGGTAAAACAATATTGTGATTAATAAAGGTATGCAAAAGACAGTATTATGGGTTTTGCATGGAAATATGTTGGAAACCAAAGGATTTATTTGTATACGGTATATTTAGTAATAATACAGTGAGATACTCACACTTAAATCAACAGAAAAATAAAGTAATTGAAGAAAGAAAAAAAGGAGGGGTATGTCTTACTTCTGCTGTTCAGCTGGGTTGTTTACTGCACCTGGTGTTCGCTGTTGGTCCCCCACACAGTTACTGACCAGGCCTACCACAGATTTGCTTCCAAGATCAGACGAGATCAGGCGTATCCTGTGGAGTATGGCCGTAATCTGCTGAATGAGAGAGTATGACTGCCAAAGTGCTTCTGCTGTCCAAATTAATGGATGAGAGAGCATGAAAGAGATATATTTTATATACAGTGGGCTCTAAACTGATGCCAGATTTGGTAGTGTGCCCAGATGGAGTTCTACATAGAGGTAAATATATCAGAAAAAACGGAGCTTAGTGCTCTCCACTAGTTAAAGGTATATTTCTTAATTACAGGAGAGAGAGAGAAAGAAAAGGATCCCTAAAGGATACTAACAAACTGTGGTCATTTGGTTCTTGTACCAATATTGCATATAAATACTTCCAATCGATAACCATAAATGCCTTAGTATCAGAGAGTGCCCTGACATTCCAACAGTTAAGGAGTATATAAACTGTCAAGGATATTGACAAAAGTGCAAAAGCTTGATTCTTGTGCAAATATTGCATATGGTCACATTGCAATATGATATGAGAAAAAAAAATGCTATGGGCATTTTAATTCTTGTGCAGATTTTGCATGTAATCACACTGCATAAATGTAATATAAATGTCAGAGGGTATTCTAAATTCAGAGGTATTGATGAACTGCAGACATTTGATTGCTATGCAGATGTTGCATGTGGTCACACTGCTATATGATATGAGTAACACAGATGCTCAAAAAATCAGATTTTTTAGTAAGCTACAAATACTTGCATGTAGTCACAATTCATAGATTGTAGCAAATTGCTATATCACTATGAGCAAGAATTAATAAGAATTATATTTGATATAGAAATAGTACATGATAAATTTTGGTGACCCTAAAAAGGGTCCTTACTGAACCGGTAGATCCCTTAGTGCGGGGGTGGGTTGCGCAGTCCCACAAAGTCCCATTAACCAAACGGCCCGTTTCACCTATCCATAGGCTTGCTCACTCCTTTTTTTCTTTCTTCAATTACTTTATTTTTCTGTTGATTTAAGTGTGAGTATCTCACTGTATTATTACTAAATATACCGTATACAAATAAATCCTTTGGTTTCCAACATATTTCCATGCAAAACCCATAATACTGTCTTTTGCATACCTTTATTAATCACAATATTGTTTTACCACCGAGTATGTAAATGCATTTATCTTTACATTGTGTTTTCAGACCTTAACTGATTACATAGAGTCTAATAATACACTGCTCACTATTTAATGTGTATGTAAATGCCTTTATCCTCACATCGTGTTTTCAGACTTCTATTGATTGCATAGAGTCGAATAATACACTGTCTAATCGAGTAACAAGCCTTCCCAGCAACACCACTGCCCAGATCTTGCGCAGCAGGTGTCTAAGGACCTTCTAAGGCAACATTTAAAGATCATACTGTCTTGAATCTTTTTTCTTTAAGAAATTGTACAACATTGAGAAACTGAACATAGGTAATAATCCTGAGGGACCATAACTACACCCTGTCTCAAATTATAGACAGTTCTGTCCCAATTAAAATATTAACTATAAATAATTTTCACCCAGGCATTTCTTATATTTATTCCTATATTAGAAGCATTGAGCGATATGCATGAATAATATGCATGAATATATTTGTTCACAAGATTTAATTTTTATTATTGAGTCACTAGATTTTTATTCTATCTATTAAAAGTTATGTTTTAGTGTCTAACATTTTGGACTAAGAGTGCCCCAACAAAGAGTCTCTCTCCCCTCTTTTCCTATTACTTCAACTTATTGACTCTGGGAGCACCACCGACAAGTGATCAGCACTCATAGTGCATATAATTACTCCTAAGTCGGTCACAGATAAAGACCTGACGTTGGTCAATATCTGTACAAACAACCTGTTGCGGAACTACCCCTTTGTAGATTAACCATATTGAGTACAGGTCAGATGCACTAGCACCCCATTTAATAAGGCTCACAGTACCCGGGTGGAAGTACAGCATAGGGGAGGTGACGCTTGACCTGTAGCCCCTCCCCCGGCTCAGGGCACAATCTACTGCAAGTTTTCCCACCCTAGAGCTGCATCACACTCTCCCTCACTCCTTCACTGAGATGCTGGGCGCCATCTTCTAAACATAGCTGCGGCTGGTCTACGGGACTGCAGGACAAGGTCTCCCTTGTAAAGCCGCCTGTATACAGCACAGTGACTTTACAAACACTTGAGTATTCTACATGTCTTTATACAGACAGCGTTAGTTAAGAAAAGTGTACCAATTAGTAGAGATGAGCGGGTTCGGTTCCTCGGAATCCGAACCCGCCCGAACTTCAGTTTTTTTTACACGGGTCCGAGCGACTCGGATCTTCCCGCCTTGCTCGGTTAACCCGAGCGCGCCCGAACGTCATCATCACGCTGTCGGATTCTCGCGAGGCTCGGATTCTATCGCGAGACTCGGATTCTATATAAGGAGCCGCGCGTCGCCGCCATTTTCACACGTGCATTGAGATTCATAGAGAGAGGACGTGGCTGGCGTCCTCTCCGTTTATAGAGATTTGAGAAGAGAGTGAGACAGAGAGAGACACAGTAGTAATTTTGGGGAGCATTAGGAGGAGTACTACTACTACTAGTACTTGCTGAAGTGATAGAGATAGTGTGACTGTATTATCTGACTTGTGGGGGAGACACTGACAGTGGGGAGCAGTTAGAGTCTGAGAGCAGGACTCAGGAGTACATATAACGTACAGTGCACACTTTTGCTGCCAGAGTGCCACACTGCCATTGTTTGTGACCACACTGACCACCAGTATAATATATATTGTGATTGTCTGCTTAGGACTCAGGAGTACTACTTGCAAGTTGCTGATAGTGTGACCAGTGACCTGACCACCAGTTTAATAATCACCACCAGTTTATGAGTTTAATATATATATATATATATATATATATATATATATATATAATTGTATATAATATATATATAATATTGTATACCACCTAGCACCTACCCGTGGTTTTTTTTTTTTTTTCTTTCTTCTTTATACATACTACTATAGTAGCTTACTGTAGCAGTCTGCGGTGCTGCTGAGCTGACAGTGTCCAGCAGGTCCGTCATCAGTCATTACATAATAAATATATATACCTGTCCGGCTGCAGTACTAGTGATATTATATAATTATATATATATATATATATATTGATTTAATCTCATTATCATCCAGTCTATATTATCAGCAGACACAGTACGTTAGTCCACGGCTGTAGCTACCTCTGTGTCGGCACTCGGCAGTCCATCCATAATTGTATACCACCTACCCGTGGTTTTTTTTTTTCTTTCTTCTTTATACATACTACTATAGTAGCTTACTGTAGCAGTCTGCGGTGCTGCTGAGCTGACAGTGTCCAGCAGGTCCGTCATCAGTCATTACATAATAAATATATATACCTGTCCGGCTGCAGTACTAGTGATATTATATATACATATATATTGATTTCATCTCATTATCATCCAGTCTATATTATCAGCAGACACAGTACGTTAGTCCACGGCTGTAGCTACCTCTGTGTCGGCACTCGGCAGTCCATCCATAATTGTATACCACCTACCCGTGGTTTTTTTTTTTCTTTCTTCTTTATACATACTACTATAGTAGCTTACTGTAGCAGTCTGCGGTGCTGCTGAGCTGACAGTGTCCAGCAGGTCCGTCATCAGTCATTACATAATAAATATATATACCTGTCCGGCTGCAGTACTAGTGATATTATATATACATATATATTGATTTCATCTCATTATCATCCAGTCTATATTATCAGCAGACACAGTACGTTAGTCCACGGCTGTAGCTACCTCTGTGTCGGCACTCGGCAGTCCATCCATAATTGTATACCACCTACCCGTGGTTTTTTTTCTTTCTTTCTTCTTTATACATACTACTATAGTAGCTTACTGTAGCAGTCTGCGGTGCTGCTGAGCTGACAGTGTCCAGCAGGTCCGTCATCAGTCATTACATAATAAATATATATACCTGTCCGGCTGCAGTACTAGTGATATTATATATACATATATATTGATTTCATCTCATTATCATCCAGTCTATATTATCAGCAGACACAGTACGGTAGTCCACGGCTGTAGCTACCTCTGTGTCGGCACTCGGCAGTCCATCCATAATTGTATACCACCTACCCGTGGTTTTTTTTTTTCTTTCTTCTTTATACATACTACTATAGTAGCTTACTGTAGCAGTCTGCGGTGCTGCTGAGCTGACAGTGTCCAGCAGGTCCGTCATCAGTCATTACATAATAAATATATATACCTGTCAGGCTGCAGTACTAGTGATATTATATATACATATATATTGATTTCATCTCATTATCATCCAGTCTATATTATCAGCAGACACAGTACGGTAGTCCACGGCTGTAGCTACCTCTGTGTCGGCACTCGGCAGTCCATCCATAATTGTATACCACCTACCCGTGTTTTTTTTTTTTCTTTCTTCTTTATACATACTACTATAGTAGCTTACTGTAGCAGTCTGCGGTGCTGCTGAGCTGACAGTGTCCAGCAGGTCCGTCATCAGTCATTACATAATAAATATATATACCTGTCAGGCTGCAGTACTAGTGATATTATATATACATATATATTGATTTCATCTCATTATCATCCAGTCTATATTAGCAGCAGACACAGTACGGTAGTCCACGGCTGTAGCTACCTCTGTGTCGGCACTCGGCAGTCCATCCATAAGTATACTAGTATCCATCCATCTCCATTGTTTACCTGAGGTGCCTTTTAGTTGTGCCTATTAAAATATGGAGAACAAAAATGTTGAGGTTCCAAAATTAGGGAAAGTTCAAGATCCACTTCCACCTCGTGCTGAAGCTGCTGCCACTAGTCATGGCCGAGACGATGAAATGCCAGCAACGTCGTCTGCCAAGGCCGATGCCCAATGTCATAGTACAGAGCATGTAAAATCCAAAACACCAAATATCAGTAAAAAAAGGACTCCAAAACCTAAAATAAAATTGTCGGAGGAGAAGCGTAAACTTGCCAATATGCCATTTACCACACGGAGTGGCAAGGAACGGCTGAGGCCCTGGCCTATGTTCATGGCTAGTGGTTCAGCTTCACATGAGGATGGAAGCACTCAGCCTCTCGCTAGAAAAATGAAAAGACTTAAGATGGCAAAAGCAGTAGCACCGCAAAGAACTGTGCGTTCTTCGAAATCCCAAATCCACAAGGAGAGTCCGACTCCAATTGTGTCGGTTGCGATGCCTGACCTTCCCAACACTGGACGTGAAGAGCATGCGCCTTCCACCATTTGCACGCCCCCTGCAAGTGCTGGAAGGAGCACCCGCAGTCCAGTTCCTGATAGTCAGATTGAAGATGTCAGTGTTGAAGTACACCAGGATGAGGAGGATATGGGTGTTGCTGGCGCTGGGGAGGAAATTGACCAGGAGGATTCTGATGGCGAGGTGGTTTGTTTAAGTCAGGCACCCGGGGAGACACCTGTTGTCCGTGGGAGGAATATGGCCATTGACATGCCTGGTGAAAATACCAAAAAAATCAGCTCTTCGGTGTGGAAGTATTTCAACAGAAATGCGGACAACAGGTGTCAAGCCGTGTGTTGCCTTTGTCAAGCTGTAATAAGTAGGGGTAAGGACGTTAACCACCTCGGAACATCCTCCCTTATACGTCACCTGCAGCGCATTCATAATAAGTCAGTGACAAGTTCAAAAACTTTGGGTGACAGCGGAAGCAGTCCACTGACCAGTAAATCCCTTCCTCTTGTAACCAAGCTCACGCAAACCACCCCACCAACTCCCTCAGTGTCAATTTCCTCCTTACCCAGGAATGCCAATAGTCCTGCAGGCCATGTCACTGGCAATTCTGACGAGTCCTCTCCTGCCTGGGATTCCTCCGATGCATCCTTGAGTGTAATGCCTACTGCTGCTGGCGCTGCTGTTGTTGCTGCTGGGAGTCGATCGTCATCCCAGAGGGGAAGTCGTAAGCCCACTTGTACTACTTCCAGTAAGCAATTGACTGTCCAACAGTCCTTTGCGAGGAAGATGAAATATCACAGCAGTCATCCTGCTGCAAAGCGGATAACTGAGGCCTTGACAACTATGTTGGTGTTAGACGTGCGTCCGGTATCCGCCGTTAGTTCACAGGGAACTAGACAATTTCTTGAGGTAGTGTGCCCCCGTTACCAAATACCATCTAGGTTCCACTTCTCTAGGCAGGCGATACCGAGAATGTACACGGACGTCAGAAAAAGACTCACCAGTGTCCTAAAAAATGCAGTTGTACCCAATGTCCACTTAACCACGGACATGTGGACAAGTGGAGCAGGGCAGGGTCAGGACTATATGACTGTGACAGCCCACTGGGTAGATGTATGGACTCCCGCCGCAAGAACAGCAGCGGCGGCACCAGTAGCAGCATCTCGCAAACGCCAACTCTTTCCTAGGCAGGCTACGCTTTGTATCACCGCTTTCCAGAATACGCACACAGCTGAAAACCTCTTACGGCAACTGAGGAAGATCATCGCGGAATGGCTTACCCCAATTGGACTCTCCTGTGGATTTGTGGCATCGGACAACGCCAGCAATATTGTGTGTGCATTAAATCTGGGCAAATTCCAGCACGTCCCATGTTTTGCACATACCTTGAATTTGGTGGTGCAGAATTTTTTAAAAAACGACAGGGGTGTGCAAGAGATGCTGTCGGTGGCCAGAAGAATTGCGGGACACTTTCGGCGTACAGGCACCACGTACAGAAGACTGGAGCACCACCAAAAACAACTGAACCTGCCCTGCCATCATCTGAAGCAAGAAGTGGTAACGAGGTGGAATTCAACCCTCTATATGCTTCAGAGGTTGGAGGAGCAGCAAAAGGCCATTCAAGCCTATACAATTCAGCACGATATAGGAGGTGGAATGCACCTGTCTCAAGCGCAGTGGAGAATGATTTCAACATTGTGCAAGGTTCTGATGCCCTTTGAACTTGCCACACGTGAAGTCAGTTCAGACACTGCCAGCCTGAGTCAGGTCATTCCCCTCATCAGGCTTTTGCAGAAGAAGCTGGAGACATTGAAGGAGGAGCTAACACGGAGCGATTCCGCTAGGCATGTGGGACTTGTGGATGGAGCCCTTAATTCGCTTAACAAGGATTCACGGGTGGTCAATCTGTTGAAATCAGAGCACTACATTTTGGCCACCATGCTCGATCCTAGATTTAAAGCCTACCTTGGATCTCTCTTTCCGGCAGACACAAGTCTGCTGGGGTTCAAAGACCTGCTGGTGAGAAAATTGTCAAGTCAAGCGGAACGCGACCTGTCAACATCTCCTCCTTCACATTCTCCCGCAACTGGGGGTGCGAGGAAAAGGCTCAGAATTCCGAGCCCACCCGCTGGCGGTGATGCAGGGCAGTCTGGAGCGACTGCTGATGCTGACATCTGGTCCGGACTGAAGGACCTGACAACGATTACGGACATGTCGTCTACTGTCACTGCATATGATTCTCTCACCATTGAAAGAATGGTGGAGGATTATATGAGTGACCGCATCCAAGTAGGCACGTCACACAGTCCGTACTTATACTGGCAGGAAAAAGAGGCAATTTGGAGGCCCTTGCACAAACTGGCTTTATTCTACCTAAGTTGCCCTCCCACAAGTGTGTACTCCGAAAGAGTGTTTGGTGCCGCCGCTCACCTTGTCAGCAATCGGCGTACGAGGTTACATCCAGAAAATGTGGAGAAGATGATGTTCATTAAAATGAATTATAATCAATTCCTCCGTGGAGACATTGACCAGCAGCAATTGCCTCCACAAAGTACACAGGGAGCTGAGATGGTGGATTCCAGTGGGGACGAATTGATAATCTGTGAGGAGGGGGATGTACACGGTGATATATCGGAGGATGATGATGAGGTGGACATCTTGCCTCTGTAGAGCCAGTTTGTGCAAGGAGAGATTAATTGCTTCTTTTTTGGTGGGGGTCCAAACCAACCCGTCATTTCAGTCACAGTCGTGTGGCAGACCCTGTCACTGAAATGATGGGTTGGTTAAAGTGTGCATGTCCTGTTTATACAACATAAGGGTGGGTGGGAGGGCCCAAGGACAATTCCATCTTGCACCTCTTTTTTCTTTAATTTTTCTTTGCGTCATGTGCTGTTTGGGGAGTATTTTTTGGAAGGGCCATCCTGCGTGACACTGCCGTGCCACTCCTAGATGGGCCCGGTGTTTGTGTCGGCCACTAGGGTCGCTTATCTTACTCACACAGCTACCTCATTGCGCCTCTTTTTTTCTTTGCGTCATGTGCTGTTTGGGGAGGGCTTTTTGGAAGGGCCATCCTGCGTGACACTGCAGTGACACTCCTAGATGGGCCAGGTGTTTGTGTCGGCCACTAGGGTCGCTTATCTTACTCACACAGCTACCTCATTGCGCCTCTTTTTTTCTTTGCGTCATGTGCTGTTTGGGGAGGGTTTTTTGGAAGGGCCATCCTGCGTGACACTGCAGTGCCACTCCTAGATGGGCCAGGTGTTTGTGTCGGCCACTAGGGTCACTTAGCTTAGTCATCCAGCGACCTCGGTGCAAATTTTAGGACTAAAAATAATATTGTGAGGTATTCAGAATAGACTGAAAATGAGTGGAAATTATGGTTTTTGAGGTTAATAATACTTTGGGATCAAAATGACCCCCAAATTCTATGATTTAAGCTGTTTTTTAGTGTTTTTTGAAAAAAACACCCGAATCCAAAACACACCCGAATCCGACAAAAAAAATTCGGTGAGGTTTTGCCAAAACGCGGTCGAACCCAAAACACGGCCGCGGAACCGAACCCAAAACCAAAACACAAAACCCGAAAAATTTCAAGTGCACATCTCTACCAATTAGAGGATATATTGTATAAGTATTCTGATATATACTGTACCTCCGTTCTAGGACCGTGCTGTTATATACATATATCTGTACATATACTAGTCCAGTGCAGTTTTATTGTCATAATAATTATCTCATATTCAGTGTTTCCTAGATATACCTATTACTATATTCTGTACCCTAAGGGACTAGGTGCGTCAGGGTCATATATATATATATATATATATATATATATATATATATATATATATAGTGCGTCAGAGTATTTACCCATTACGTGTATTCTACTGTGTACTCAGTCACATAATACCGGATTTATTCGCAGGTGTTGTGTACTGTGTATTGTATTGGCTTTATCGTACTAAACCGCTCTGTTGTTGCATTTGGGTACAATGTCTAACAAGAAGGGCAGTAATTCTGTGGACGCTCCTGTAACATGCAGAGCATGCGCCAAAGATTTACCAGAGGGGGAAGTTTTGTTTGATGGTCTCTGTACTGTATCATACATCTCCCAGTCAGTCTGCAGCTCCTGTAACCAGTCAGGAGCTACCCTGGGCTGCGTTCACAAACCTACTGGGTACTCTGGTCGAACACCTTACGCCCCCTATGAGACCACCTGTGCCACTACAGGCACGAATTGTCCCTATGTTTAATCCGCCTTGAGCGGAAAATTTGTCTATCCAGATACAGCAATTAAATCAATCCTTGGTCAGACAAATATCTACTCCAGGTCACTCCCATGTTGCTGGGTCATCTAAGCGGGCTGCTTCTTCCTCACGATCCACAAATCTCTCCGATGTTTCATCTGAAGAGGAGGGGGAGCATACTGTCCTGACAGACACTGAATCAGGTGTTTCTGATGAGGATTCTCCTTTGCAAATGTATGTCCCTGCCCTAGTGGTTGCTATTAAGCAGATCCTACAAATCACTGATGATGAGGATTCCACTACTGTGGCTAAGAAAACTGATATGTTCAAACGGCAGAAGGTGGCTAAAAATCTATTACCCCATTCTGACCTTTTGGTGGACATTAGGCAGGAGCAGTGGCGGATTTAGCGGGGGGCGATTAGGGCGAACGCCCCACCTAGATATACCGCCACCGGGATGGAGGCAGGGTCCCGCCGCGGTATTGGGAACTGGTGGAGAGCGGTGCAGCGCGGCGGGGGACGAGGAGAGAGAGAGCGTCCTCACGCGCGTACAGTAGCTTCTGTTCTGACCACGCCCCCTCCTCCCTGTAGGCGCGTTAGGACGCTCTCTCTCTCCTCGTCCCCCGCCGCGCTGCACCGCTCTCTACCAGTTCCCAATAACGCGGCGGGACCCAGCCTCCAGTGTGTGCCATCTATGAGTAGGTGTCTCGTGTGTGTGTGTGTGTGTGTGTGTGTGTGTGTGTGTGTGTGTGTGTGTGTGTGTGTATCTGTGTGGTGGTGGGGGGGGGGTGTCCCCTGTGTCCCATTTCTCCCCCCTCTTCTCCCTGCATTATGTCCCTGCATTATTTTGCCTAATTCAGTGTGCTATATTGTGAATTTTGGCTCATTCTGCTTGCTATATTGTGAATTTTGGCTCATTCAGCGTTCTATAATGTGAATTTTGGCTCATTCTGCTTGCTATATTGTGAATTTTGGCTCATTCAGCGTTCTATAATGTGAATTTTGGTTCATTCTGCTTGCTATATTGTGAATTTTGGCTCATTCAGCGTTCTATAATGTGAATTTTGGCTCATTCTGCTTGCTATATTGTGAATTTTGGCTCATTCAGCGTTCTATAATGTGAATTTTGGCTCATTCTGCTTGCTATATTGTGAATTTTGGCTCATTCAGCGTTCTATAATGTGAATTTTGGCTCATTCTGCTTGCTATATTGTGAATTTTGGCTCATTCAGCGTTCTATAATGTGAATTTTGGCTCATTCTGCTTGCTATAATGTGAATTTTGGCTCATTCAGTGTGCTACGATGTGAATTTCGGCTCATTCAGTGTGCTACAATGTGAATTTCAGCTTATTCAGTGTGCTACAATGTGAATTTCAGCTCATTCAGTGTGCTACGATGTGAATTTCGGCTCATTCAGTGTGCTATGATGTGAATTTCGGCTCATTCACTGTGCTATAATGTGAATTTCGGCTCATTCAGTGTGCTATAATGTGAATTTCGGCTCAATCTGTGTGCTGTTGAAACAGTATTTGTCGGCAGATAAGAACCACTTGGCCCATCTAGTCTGCCCCTTTTTTTTTTTTACATTATTTTTATCTCTAACCTTATGTGATCCTTATTTCTTTGTAAGAATATCCTTATGTCTATCCCATGCATATTTAAATTGCCCTAGTGTCTTAGCCTCTACCACCTCTGATGGAAGGAATGGCGATTCGCCAGTCTGTATCACCAGTGCGCAGGGTTCTCTCCACTAACTGGCAACATTTTATTAGTAATGGCAACAATAGGAAATTTTAGAAGCGAACGGGAAGGGTATTACTAAGTGGGAGGGGCTATGATTAGGGTGAGGAGTTATAATTCTTAAACCACCCCCCTAAAAGTTAAGTCTAGATCCGCCACTGGGCAGGAGGCCTGGTCTAATGCAGGGAAGATATACCCTCTGTCTAATCGGGCCTTGACTTGCTATCCTCTCCCTGCAGATTTATGTAACAAGTGAGAAAATTCACCGCCGGTGGATTCTCATGTCACCCGCTTAGTGGTGTCGTCCACTCTGCCTGTCACCATTGTCACTTCACTGAAGGAACCAACAGATAAGTGTGTGGAGGGATGTCTGTACATAGATCCACTATTGCAGCCTCCTGGACCGCAAAATGTATTGAAGTATGGGTTCAAGCATTAGAGGAAGAGCTGCCTGAGGATATCTCTGACAATGCCAGACAATACCTGTCTCACATTATCACCGTCGCCTATTACATTCAGGAGGCGTCCTCTGAGGTGGGTGTGTTGGCAGCCAAGGCGTCAACTACGTCTATTTTGGCTCGCCGTGTTCTGTAGTTGAGTTCATGGAAGTTGGACCTTGACTCCAAAAAGACCTTGGAGGTACTCCCCTTTAAGGGGGACATTTTGTTTAGGGAAGAACTAAACAAAATTGTGTCTGAATTAGTGACTGCTAGTGCTAAGACTGCCTTTCTCCCAAATACTAATCCCTCTGCACAGAAGCTAAAGGTACCACTTTTCGTTCTATTTCAGCCTCTGGGGAAAGCAAAAGGTCAGGCATACCCGAGACAGGCTCGTGCTTCCAAAACGACTAAGCCCAAGGCAAAGCAGTCCTGGGTGGCCCGTCAGCCTGCTTCTAAACAAGACAAGCCTGCCACATGACATGGCGGACCTCCCCCTGGGGGACCTCAGGGTGGGAGGCCAACTTCTATAGTTCACCCAGGTCTGGTTAAAGACCACTCCAGACGCAGGGGTGGTAGAAGTTGTCTCTCACAGGTATGCAGTCTCTTTCAAGAGACGTCCCCCTCGACAGTTTTACTCCACGGCTATCTCTTCGGAGCCGTTAAAAGTGCAAGCTCTGCAAAAAGTTGTGAGTTCTCTCCTGAATACAGGAGTGGTAGTGCCGGTTCCTCTGTCCCAGAGAGGCAGAGGTTACTACTCGATCCTGTTTCTAGTTCCGAAACCCAATGGGTCTTTCCGGCCTATACTCAACCTTAAATCATTGAACAAGTTTGTGAGAGTGTCCAAGTTCCGCATGGAAACACTGCACACAATTGTACTGGCTATGGAACCCGGAGACTATATGGTATCCCTAGATATACAGGATGCGTGCCTGCATATACCTATTACCATGTCGCATCAGCAGTATCTGCGGTTTGCTATTAGCAACATCCACTATCAAGATATCGAAAAATGGAAGGATAGTATACCTAAATGGCGCAATGCTGCTGCAGTACTTAGAGATTTAAAAATAAATGTCGCCACATTTAACATATACAATCGAAACAAGAAATATAAACCTCCTTAGTACATTCAGCGCAAGGAAAAAACATACACGTCCCTGTTTTGAAAACGTAGGGTCGGGTACTTCTTTCTCGGATTTCTCAAATGAATGATGTTCAATGTGAGTGTCCCAATAAGAAATATGGAAATAAAGAACACAAAAACCAATGTGTAGTATTTCACACAAAAATTTGTTTCAGTCTCAAGTTCAAGTTCAATGTGGATGAATGACTATTTCAATGTGGAGCGTACCCCAAAACTCACAGAAGAGAGTGGTGTACAGGACACATCAAGGTATCTTTAAGGCATACAGTTTTCCATATACAGCGTACCCAGACTCGCACTTGATGGTGCAGGTTAAATCCTATAAAGGTATCTTTAGTTGGTCTTCCTTTTCCATAAACATGAACGTTAAATGGATCTCATATAGCCTCAGTGTGATATGAAAAAGAACAAGAAAAAAAGAAGAAAAAGACCAATGTGTAGTATGTAAGATGTAAGATATCCACGTTTCGTTTAAGTTTAGCCTCGTAAAAAGGGGTGATATAACAGACACACCAGAAAATCCTTAAAATATATGGTTCCACAAAAGATAGCGTACCCCAACTCACACTCAATAATATAAGGTGAATCCTATAGAGGTATCTTTCAGTGAACCTTTCTTCCCGATGTAAAGGAAACGACGCGTGGTGAATGTTTCAAGATATCTTTACAAAGGTATAGTAGTTGCCGTGTATAGCGTACCCCAACTCACACTGGGTGATACAAGGTGAATCCTATAAAGGTATCTTTTAGTCAGCCCTTCTTCCCGATGTGAATGAAAACAGCACACGTGGTGACAGAAAATCAAGGTATCTTTACAGAAATTTGGTGATCTCCATATATAGCGTACCCTGACTCACATATATAAGTGAGATGATGTTCCCATAAAGGTATCTTTATACTGCGTGTCACAAGCTTCAAATCCGCACCACAATTTTTCTTAAAAACTGATTTTTATTCAGCTACACAACACTTTCCATCAACTCCGGCCGCGGAGTGTACAAAAATACAAAAAAATAATAAAAAATTTATTAGCCCCAAAACGAGACCAATATGCAATGTAAAAATCAGAACATAAAAACAGGTCAGGATTTAATCCAAGTTAAAAAGAAGATAGCTACTCACACTCCCAGAAGGATATTCAATCCACTATCAGTTCCAGGCTCTGCCATTTGGACTAGCTACGGCTCCTCGGATCTTCATCAAGGTCATGGACGTAATGATGGCCCATCTCCTTTGCCAGGGAGTCAGGATCCTGCCGTATCTGGACGACTTTCTGATCCTGGCAAACTTCCGCGATGTCCTCAGTCATCTGCAACTGACGGTAAGCTTCCTACAAGCCTATGGGTGGCTCATCAATTGGTAAAAATCCTCGCTGGTCCCAGCTCAGAGCATGGTGCACCTGGGAACACTCCTGGACACACACAGTCAACGACTGTTTCTGTCTCCAGAGAAAGTCCTGAGGCTTCAGGACAGGATAAGATGCTTCCTTTGTTGCCCCAGAGTGTCGATACACTCGGCAATGCAAGTACATGGCCTGATGGTGTCGGCATTTGACATGGTGGAGTAGGCTCAATTTAATTCCCGACCTCTACAGAGCTTAATCCTTTCCAAGTGGGATGGCCTACCTCATCGGATAAGATCTCACATGATCACTTTGACTCCGGAGGTTCGTCTGTCACCGACCTGGTGGGCTACATTACCAGCAATTGAGCAGGGGCCATCCTTTCCGGCTCCCGACTGAGGTCTGCTGACAACAAACGCCAGTCTGAGGGGATGGGGTGCAGTGTTGGAGCAACACTCTTTTCAGAGTTGCTGGACCAAGGGAGAGTCACTCCTCTCTATAAACATTCTGGAGTTGCAGGCGGTGTTCAATGCATTGACTCTCGCCCTGCCTCTGGTACAGAACAGGCCGGTTCAAGTACGGTCAGACAATACCACTACGGTGGCATACATCAACCATCAAGGTGGTGCTCGAAGCCGCATGGCTATGACGGAAGTGTCAAAAATCCTTTGTTAGGCGGAAAGCCATCTGCCAGCAATATCGTCAGTGTTCATTCCTGGTGTCCTAAACTGGGAAGCAGACTTCCTCAGTCGCCAGGACGTGCATGTCAGAGAGTGGAGTCTTCATCCAGAAGTCTTTCAACTCCTAGTGGACAAGTGGGGCCTAGCAGATGTAGACCTGAAGGCGTCTTGACGCAATCACAAGGTTCCAGTTTTTGTATCAAGGACCAGGGATCCTCAAGCAGCGTTCGTGGATGCACTGGCAATTCCATGGAACTTTCAGCCGCCCTATGTGTTCCCTCCAGTGTCACTCCTGCCCGGTTCCGGTATAAAAGATAGACAGTGTCTAGTTAGACAGTCAATAGATAGACACCATATGTTAGACAGACATTAGGTCGACAGGGTCAAAAGGTCAACATGAAAAAGGTAGACAGGGCAAAAGGTCGACAGGTCAAAAGGTTGACAGGGTCAAAAGGTCGACATGAAAATGGCCGACATGAAAAAGGTAGACACCATGTTTTTTGCATTTTTGTGGTTTGTGTGGATAGTTTTGTCATCTGGGAACCCCAATTGTAGAAAGGCATACCCTCGCGGGGCTTGCTTTGCTCGCCACGCTTCAGTCTCGGTGGCTCTCTGTGCTCGCCACAAGGTTTATAACCAACTCTATGCCGACATGGATAGAGAAAGTATGAAATAGTACAAAAACATGTTACATTTTCAAAAAAAACATTTGTCTATCTTTTTCATGTCGACCATTGTCATGTCGACCTTTTGACCATGTCGACCTTTTGACCTGTCGACCTTTTGTACTGTCTACCTTTTATGTCGACCTTTTGACCCTGTCGACCTAATGTCTGTCTAACATATGGTGTCTATCTATTGACTGTCTAACTAGACACTGTCTATCTATCAACCGGATACCCTCCTGCCCAGGGTGCTGCAGTAGTTCAAACAAGAAGGAGGATTTCTACCTCCAGTTGCTCCAGCGTGGCCCAGATGGCATTGGTTCTCAGACCTGCAGGGTCTATCAACAAAGCATCCTCTTCTACTTTCTCGCTTAGGGTGTCTTACGGATTCAGCTTCCCAATGTCCCTCCTGTGGCTCCATGGGATCTGTCTGTTGTCCTGAATGCCCTGCAAGAGTCTCCATTTGAACCTCTTGAGACGGTGGACCTTAAATGGCTAACGGCCAAGGTCTTGATTTTACTGGCTATTGCCTCTACTAGAAGGGTGTCGGACTTAGGCGCTTTATCCTGTCGCCCACCCTTTCTGATATTTCATTGTGACCGAGCAGTTCTTTGCCTAAGGTGATGTTATCTTTTCACCTTAACTAAGAGATTGTGGTTCCAGCCTTTATCTCTTCTGATTTGTCCTCCAAAGAGCGGTCTTTGGATGTAGTACAGATTCTCCATATGTATGTGGGGAGGACTGCCTCTATCAGGAGGTCAGATACTCTTTTTGTCCTGTTTGGTTTGCACAAACATAACTGGCCTGCGAATAAGCTAACCCTGTTCAGGTGGATTAGACTGGTGATTGCACAAGTTTATGTACAGCCTGGACTCCCAGCTCCTGCTGCTATTAAAGCCCATTCTACTCAGTCTGTTGGACCTTTTTGGGCAGCCCGCTGTGGCGCATCTGCAGAATAATTGTGCAAGGTGGCTACGTGGTCTTCAGTGAACACGTTTATTAGGTTCTATGCCTTTGATACTTTTGCCTCCCAGGATGCTTCCTTTGGACACCGGGTTCTTATACCAGCTAAGGCGCATCCCATCCCTTGAGGAACTACTTTAGGAAATCCCCAATGTTCCCCTGGGGAACACAATGTACCCTGCTGCAGAAAAGGAGAGTGTGTGTGTGTGTGTGTGTGTGTGTGTGTGTGTGTGTGTGTGTGTGTGTGTGTGTGTGTGTGTGTGTGTGTGTGTGTGTGTGTGTGTGTGTGTGTGTGTGTGTGTGTATATATATATATTATATGGTCCAACCACATGGGCTTAGTGAGAAGTTCAGCTGGAGTGTGTTTGTGTAAAGCACCCTTGGAACACTGGACCAGACAATTATATATATGTATGAATACATACCATATGTGTATTTTGTCTAATCAGCATTCCTATAGTTAAGCTTAATAAGATACAATAGATAAAACGGATTACATATGTTTTACCGGCGAGCGGGATGCCAGCTGTCCATATCCTGACAGCGGCATCCCAACCGCAAGAATGCCGGCAGTGGGGCAAACGGTAAGAGTCCCTTGTATGCCACGCTGCGGCCTCGCTGTTCTTGCCACAGGATCCATTCCCACTCTATGGGTGCCGTGGACACCAACGAGTGGGAATAGCCCTGGTGCACCGGGATTCCGGCGTCTGTTTCCTGAATGCTGGGATCCCGACAGCCGGCATTTTGCAACCCAGTAAAACACGTGTTTCACAGCAAAAGAATTGATCACTCCTGTCACAATAGATCACTCTTGTGACCATCTAGTGTTTGCACACTCCTGTCACAATAGATCTCTCTTGTGACCATCTAGTGTTTGCACACTCCTGTCACAATAGATCTCTCTTGTGACCATCTAGTGTTTGCACACTCCTGTCACAATAGATCTCTCTTGTGACCATCTAGTGTTTGCACACTCCTGTCACAATAGATCACTCTTGTGACCATCTAGTGTTTGCACAACCAGCGGGAACTAGATATGAGAAATCATGTTAAGTTGAACTGATTATGTTGATATTGAACTTTCTATAGCGTCTCACTGATTTCAGTAATATGCTGCATACTGTTATTGTAACGTTTCTGTTCCAAACAGCAATATGTCAGGGAGACGGGGGTCTGGGCAGTGTACACATCACCATGGCGATGGGGGCGCGGCTTGAAGACGTCATCATCAACAAACGCAGCGGCTCCCTCGCGGCAGCCAGGACACACTCGGCGCATCACCAGATAGCTGGATGTAAGCTACTTAAGGTAAGCATTTCCCTATGAGTTTTCTCATGTACACAAGAAGAAAATGGTCGCCGGGCACTGAAACATCGATGTTCTACATGATGTGAGCTTTTTATACAGATTCACCGCATGTACAGTCTTTTGTGTGCCGCAGTCTTTCTTATATAGTGTGGGTAGGTGTGTGTGTGTGTGTGTGTGTGTGTGTGTGTGTGTATATGTGTATGTATGTATGTATGTATGTATGTATGTATGTGTGTGTGTATATATATATATATATATATATATATATATACATACACACACACAATCCAGAACACAGACGACACTCAGAGACTGATTGATGAAACCGTGAGGAAAAACCCTCTAGGGTGTGTTTTATTTAAGTGATGTTTCCCCTTCCTTTGAGGAAACGTCACTTAAATAAAACACATCATCAGGGGTTTCACGGTTTCATCAGTCTCCGAGTGCTGTCTGTGTTCTGGATTGCATATTACTGGGGGCAAGCACCCACAAGGAGGACACCGGAGCAAGTTACCTGCTATGGAGATCGCAGTGCCGAGTAAGACGTGTGTAGAGATCACTCTATCTCGCTCTTCACTAACAGTTTCTCATATAGCGCAGCAAATTTAGTTGCGCTTTTATAATTGGGATATATATATATATACACTGCTCAAAAAAATAAAGGGAACACTAAAATAACACATCCTAGATCTGAATGAATGAAATATTCTTATTAAATACTTTGTTCTTTACATAGTTGAATGTGCTGACAACAAAATCACACATAAATTATCAATGGAAATCAAATTTATTAACCCATGGAGGTCTGGATTTGGAGTCACCCTCAAAATTAAAGTGGAAAAACACACTACAGGCTGATCCAACTTTGATGTAATGTCCTTAAAACAAGTCAAAATGAGGCTCAGTAGTTTGTGTGGCCTCCACATGCCTGTATGACCTCCATACAACGCCTGGGCATGCTCCTGATGAGGTGGTGGATGGTCTCCTGAGGGATCTCCTCCCAGACCTGGACTAAAGTATCCGCCAACTCCTAGACAGTCTGTGGTGCAACGTGGCGTTGGTGGATGGAGCGAGACATGATGTCCCAGATGTGCTCAATTGGATTCAGGTCTGGGGAACGGGCGGGCCAGTCCATAGCATCAATGCCTTCGTCTTGCAGGAACTGCTGACACACTCCAGCCACATGAGGTCTAGCATTGTCTTGCATTAGGAGGAACCCAGGGCCAACCGCATCAGCATATGGTCTCACAAGGGGTGTGAGGATCTCTTCTCAGTACCTAATGGCAGTCAGGCTACCTCTGGCGAGCACATGGAGGGCTGTGCAGCCCCCAAAATAAATGCCACCCCATACCATTACTGACCCACTGCCAAACCGGTCATGCTGGAGGATGTTGCAGGCAGCAGAACGTTCTCCTTGGCGTCTCCAGACTCTCACATCTGTCACATGTGCTCAGTGAGAACCTGCTTTCCTCTGTGAAGAGCACAGGGCGCCAGTGGCGAATTTGTCAATCTTGGTGTTCTCTGGCAAATGCCAAACATCCTGTACGGTGTTGGGCTGTAAGCACAACCCCCACCTGTGGACATCAGGCCCTCATACCACCCTCATGGAATCTGTTTCTGATTGTTTGAGTAGACACATGCCCATTTGTGGCTTGCTGGAGGTCATTTTGCAGGGCTCTGGCAGTGCTCTTCCTGTTCCTCCTTGCACAAAGGCGGAGGTAGCGGCCCTGCTGCTGGGTTGTTGACCTCCTACGGCCTCCTCCACGTCTCCTGATGTACTGGCCTGTCTCCTGGTAGCGCCTCCATGCTCTGGACACTACGCTGACAGACACAGCAAACCTTCTTGCCACAGCTCGCATTGATGTGCCATCCTGGATGAGCTGCACTACCTGAGCTACTTGTGTGGGTTGTAGGGAGGTCATACAGGCACGTGGAGGCCACACACACTACTGAGCCTCATTTTGACTTGTTTTAAGGACATTACATCAAAGTTGGATCAGCCTGTTGTGTGTTGTTCCACTTTAATTTTGAGGGTGACTCCAAATCCAGACCTCCATGGGTTAATAAATTTGATTTCCATTTATAATTTTTGTGTGATTTTGTGGTTAGCACATTCAACTATGTAAAGAACAAAGTATTTCATAAGAATATTTCATTCATTCAGATCTAGGATGTGTTATTTTAGTGTTCCCTTTATTTTTTTGAGCATGTTATATACTGTATATATGAGAGATAAATAGCTATATAGCTATCTAGAGCTATAAATATATATGTATATGCAGCACACACTGTGGCTCTTATGTCATTTATTCATGAATAATAAGTTCCTATGTGTGCTGCCTCATTTATATATAGTTAAATAAATATTTATATATCTATTTAGAACATAAACCTATGTAGATATAGACAAATAAAATATATATTTTTTTTTAAATATTCTATATATTTAAATATAAATAGCCTCAAATTTTTTATATGAATTTATCCTAATTACATGAAATAATAAGAATTTACTTACCGATAATTCTATTTCTCGTAGTCCGTAGTGGATGCTGGGGACTCCGTCAGGACCATGGGGAATAGCGGCTCCGCAGGAGACAGGGCACAAAAGTAAAAGCTTTAGGATCAGGTGGTGTGCACTGGCTCCTCCCCCTATGACCCTCCTCCAAGCCTCAGTTAGGATACTGTGCCCGGACGAGCGTACACAATAAGGAAGGATTTTGAATCCCGGGTAAGACTCATACCAGCCACACCAATCACACTGTACAACCTGTGATCTGAACCCAGTTAACAGCATGATAACAGCGGAGCCTCTGAAAAGATGGCTCACAACAATAATAACCCGATTTTTGTAACAATAACTATGTACAAGTATTGCAGACAATCCGCACTTGGGATGGGCGCCCAGCATCCACTACGGACTACGAGAAATAGAATTATCGGTAAGTAAATTCTTATTTTCTCTGACGTCCTAAGTGGATGCTGGGGACTCCGTCAGGACCATGGGGATTATACCAAAGCTCCCAAACGGGCGGGAGAGTGCGGATGACTCTGCAGCACCGAATGAGAGAACTCCAGGTCCTCCTCAGCCAGGGTATCAAATTTGTAGAATTTTTCAACGTGTTTGCCCCTGACCAAGTAGCAGCTCGGCAAAGTTGTAAAGCCGAGACCCCTCGGGCAGCCGCCCAAGATGAGCCCACCTTCCTTGTGGAATGGGCATTTACATATTTTGGCTGTGGCAGGCCTGCCACAGAATGTGCAAGCTGAATTGTACTACACATCCAACTAGCAATCGTCTGCTTAGAAGCAAGAGCACCCAGTTTGTTGGGTGCATACAGGATAACAGCAAGTCAGTTTTCCTGACTCCAGCCGTCCTGGAAACCTATATTTTCAGGGCCCTGACAACATCTAGCAACTTGGAGTCCTCCAAGTCCCTAGTAGCCGCAGGTACCACAATAAGCTGGTTCAGGTGAAACGCTGACACCACCTTAGGGAGAAACTGGGGACGAGTCCGCAGCTCTGCCCTGTCCGAATGGACAATCAGATATGGGCTTTTGTGAGACAAAGCCGCCAATTCTGACACTCGCCTGGCCAAGGCCAGGGCCAACAGCATGGTCACTTTCCATGTGAGATATTTCAAATCCACAGATTTGAGCGGTTTAAACCAATGTGATTTGAGGAATCCCAGAACTACGTTGAGATCCCACAGTGCCACTGGAGGCACAAAAGGGGGTTGTCTATGCAGTACTCCCTTGACAAACTTCTGGACTTCAGGAACTGAAGCCAATTCTTTTTGGAAGAAAATCGACAGGGCCGAAATTTGAACCTTAATGGACCCCAATTTGAGGCCCATAGACACTCCTGTTTGTAGGAAATGCAGGAATCGACCGAGTTGAAATTCCTCCGTGGGGGCCTTCCTGGCCTCACACCATGCAACATATCTTCGCCACATGTGGTGATAATGTTGTGCGGTCACCTCCTTCCTGGCTTTGACCAGGGTAGGAATGACCTCTTCCGGAATGCCTTTTTCCCTTAGGATCCGGCGTTCCACCGCCATGCCGTCAAACGCAGCCGCGGTAAGTCTTGGAAACAGACATGGTACTTGCTGAAACAAGTCCCTTCTTAGCGGCAGAGGCCATGAGTCCTCTGTGAGCATTTCTTGAAGTTCCGGGTACCAAGTCCTTCTTGGCCAATCCGGAGCCACGAGTATAGTTCTTACTCCTCTACGTCTTATAATTCTCAGTACCTTGGGTATGAGAAGCAGAGGAGGGAACATGCTGAGGAAGTTTGCTTCCCAGTTGTCCACTCCCGGAATGAACACTGCTGACAGTGCTATCACATGATTTTCCGCCCAGCGAAGAATCCTTGCAGTTTCTGCCATTGCCCTCCTGCTTCTTGTGCCGCCCTGTCTGTTTACGTGGGCGACTGCCGTGATGTTGTCCCACTGGATCAATACCGGCTGACCTTGAAGCAGAGGTCTTGCTAAGCTTAGAGCATTGTAAATTGTCCTTAGCTCCAGTATATTTATGTGGAGAGAATTCTCCAGACTTGATCACACTCCCTGGAAATTTTTTCCCTGTGTGACTGCTCCCCAGCCTCTCAGGCTGGCATCCGTGGTTACCAGGACCCAGTCCTGAATGCCGAATCTGCGGCCCTTTAGTAGATGAGCACTCTGCAGCCACCGCAGAAGAAACACCCTTGTCCTTGGAGACAGGGTTATCCGCTGATGCATCTGAAGATGCGATCCGGACCATTTTTCCAGCAGATCCCACTGAAAAGTTCTTGCGTGAAATCTGCCGAATGGAATCGCTTCGTAAGAAGCCACCATTTTTCCCAGGACCCTTGTGCAATGATGCACTGACACTTTTCCTGGTTTTAGGAGGTTCCTGACTAGCTCGGATAACTCCCTGGCTTTCTTCTCCGGGAGAAACACCCTTTTCTGGACTGTGTCCAGAATCATCCCTAGGAACAGTAGACGTGTCGTCGGAAACAGCTGCGATTTTGGAATATTTAGAATCCACCCGTGCTGTCGTAGAACTACTTGAGATAGTGCTACTCCGACCTCCAACTGTTCTCTGGACCTTGCCCTTATCAGGCGATCGTCCATTTTCTTTGAAGAAGAATCATCATTTCGGCCATTACCTTGGTAAAGACCCGGGGTGCCGTGGACAATCCAAACGGCAGCGTCTGAAACTGATAGTGACAGTTCTGTACCACGAACCTGAGGTACCCTTGGTGAGAAGGGCAAATTGGGACATGGAGGTAAGCATCCCTGATGTCCAGGGACACCATATAGTCCCCTTCTTCCTGGTTCGCTATCACTGCTCTGAGTGACTCCATCTTGATTTGAACCTTTGTATGTAAGTGTTCAAATATTTCAGATTTAGAATAGGTCTCACCGAGCCATCTGGCTTCAGTACCACAATATAGTGTGGAATAATACCCCTTTCCTTGTTGTAGGAGGGGTACTTTGATTATTACCTGCTGGGAATACAGCTTGTGAATTGTTTCCAATACTGCCTCCCTGTCGGAGGGAGACGTTGGTAAAGCAAACTTCAGGAACCTGCGAGGGGGAGACGTCTCGAATTTCCAATTTGTACCCCTGGGATACTACTTGTAGGATCCAGGGGTCCACTTGCGAGTGAGCCCACTGCGTGCTGAAACTCGAGACGACCCCCCACCGCACCTGTTTGTACGGCCCCAGCGTCATGCTGAGGACTTGGCAGAAGCGGTGGAGGGCTTCTGTTCCTGGGAATGGGCTGCCTGCTGCAGTCTTCTTTCCTCTATCCCTGGGCAGATATGACTGGCCTTTTGCCCGCTTGCCCTTTAAATGCTCTATAGTCAATAAAATACTGTCCCTGTCAAGGGTATCAATATTTTCAGTCAGGGAATCCGACCAAGCCACCCCAGCGCTGCCCATCCAGGCTGAGGTGATCGCTGGTCGCAGTATAACACCAGTATGTGTGTATATACTGTTTAGGATATTTTCCAGCCTCCTATCAGTTGGCTCTTTGAGGGCGGCCGTATCTGGAGACGGTAACGCCACTTGTTTTGATAAGCATGTGAGCGCCTTATCCACCCTAAGGGATGTTTCCCAACGCGCCATAACTTCTGGCGGGAAAGGGTATACCGCCAATAATTTTCTATCGGGGGAAACCCACGCATCATCACACACTTCATTTAATTTATCTGATTCAGGAAAAACTCCAGGTAGTTTTTTCACACCCCACATAATACCCTTTTTTGTGGTACTTGTAGTATCAGAAATATGTAACACCTCCTTCATTGCCCTTAACATGTAACGTGTGGCCCTAAAGGAAAATACGTTTGTTTCTTCACCGTCGACACTGGAGTCAGTGTCCCTGTCTGTGTCTGTGTCGACCGACTGAGGTAAATGGGCGTTTTAAAGCCCCTGACGGTGTTTGAGACGCCTGGACAGGTACTAATTTGTTTGCCGGCCGTCTCATGTCGTCAACCGACCTTGCAGCGTGTTGACATTATCACGTAATTCCCTAAATACGCCATCCATTCCGGTGTCGACTCCCTAGAGAGTGACATCACCATTACAGGCAATTGCTCCGCCTCCTCACCAACATCGTCCTCATACATGTCGACACACACGTACCGACACCCAGCACACACACAGGGAATGCTCTGATAGAGGACAGGACCCCACTAGCCCTTTGGGGAGACAGAGGGAGAGTTTGCCAGCACACACCAAAACGCTATAATTATACAGGGACAACCTTTATATAAGTGTTTTCCCCTTATAGCATCTTAATATATAATCATATCGCCAAATAAGTGCCCCCCCTCTCTGTTTTAACCCTGTTTCTGTAGTGCAGTGCAGGGGAGAGCCTGGGAGCCTTCCCACCAGCAGTTCTGTGAGGGAAAATGGCGCTGTGTGCTGAGGAGAATAGGCCCCGCCCCCTTTTCGGCGGGCTTCTTCTCCCGTTTTTCTGACAACCTGGCAGGGGTTAAATACATCCATATAGCCCCAGAGGCTATATGTGATGTATTTTTAGCCAGTATAGGTACTTTCATTGCTGCCCAGGGCGCCCCCCCCCCAGCGCCCTGCACCCTCAGTGACCGTTGGTGTGAAGTGTGCTGAGAGCAATGGCGCACAGCTGCAGTGCTGTGCGCTACCTCATGAAGACTGAGAAGTCTTCAGCCGCCGATTTCTGGACCTCTTCTCTCTTCAGCATCTGCAAGGGGGTCGGCGGCGCGGCTCCGGTGACCCATCCAGGCTGTACCTGTGATCGTCCCTCTGGAGCTAGTGTCCAGTAGCCTAAGAAGCCAATCCATCCTGCACGCAGGTGAGTTCACTTCTTCTCCCCTAAGTCCCTCGTTGCAGTGAGCCTGTTGCCAGCAGGACTCACTGAAAATAAAAAACCTAATAAAACTTTTACTCTAAGCAGCTCTTTAGGAGAGCCACCTAGATTGCACCCTTCTCGGCCGGGCACAAAAACCTAACTGAGGCTTGGAGGAGGGTCATAGGGGGAGGAGCCAGTGCACACCACCTGATCCTAAAGCTTTTACTTTTGTGCCCTGTCTCCTGCGGAGCCGCTATTCCCCATGGTCCTGACGGAGTCCCCAGCATCCACTTAGGACGTCAGAGAAAACAATATAATACATCAGTGAGCAAGGGCGTAGCTACCATAGGTGCAGGGAGTGCAGCTGCTATGGGGCCAGAGCTGAGAGGGGTCACTTTCCCTGTCACAGTTACATGTGTTATATACAGGGCGTAGCTACCATAGGTGCAGGGAGAGCAGCTGCTATGGGGCTCAGAGCTGAGAGGGGCCACTTTCCCTGTCACAGTTACATGTGTTATATACAGGGTATAGCTACCATAGGTGCAGGGAGTGCAGCTGCTATGGGGCCCAGAGCTGAGAGGAGCCACCTTCCCTGTCACAGTTACATGTGTTATATACAGGGTTGTAGCTACCATAGGTGCAGGGAGTGCAGCTGTTATGGGGTCCAGAGCTGAGAGAGGCCACCTTCCCTGTCACAGTTACATGTGTTATATACAGGGTGTAGTTACCATAGGTGCAGGGAGTGCAGCTGCTATGCGGCCCAGAGCTGAGAGGGGCCACCTTCCCTGTCACAGTTACATGTGTTATATACAGGGTGTAGCTACCATAGGTGCAGGGAGAGCAGCTGCTATGGGGCCAGAGCTGAGAGGGGCCACCTTCCCTGTCACAGTTACATGTGTTATATACAGGGGTGTAGCTACCATAGGTGCAGGCAGTGCAGCTGCTATGCGGCCCAGAGCTGAGGGGCCACCTTCCCTGTCACAGTTACATGTGTTATATACAGGGTGTAGCTACCATAGGTGCAGGCAGTGCAGCTGCTATGGGTTCCAGAGCTGAGAGGGGCCACCTTCCCTGTCACAGTTATATGTGATATACAGGGTGTAGCTACCATAAGTGCAGGGAGTGCAGCTGCTATGGGGCCACCTTCCCTGTCACAGTTACATGTGTTATATACAGGGTGTAGCTACCATAGGTGCAGGGAGTGCAGCTGCTATGGGGCCCAGAGCCGAGAGGGGCCACCTTCCCTGTCACAGTTACATGTGTTATATACATTTTTCGCCATTTGGTGGTACATAGGGATCCTTTCAAACCTTTTGCTTGGGGCCTGCTATATATCTAGGTATGCCCCTGGACCTACTCATTGTATGGTGGTATAAAATGAACTGGTGGGCAATTTAATGATTTATAATATGAACTGGGGCTCTGTAATGAGGTACAATATGAACGGGGAGCACTATATATAATAATGTGAATTGTGGGTACTGTGTGGCATAATGTGTACTGCCAGCTCTGAAATGTGACATAGGGGAAACTTAATCACTACTACGATTCATAAAAAAAATTAGGGCGCTACTATGGGGTATAACATTAAATAAGGCTCTACCATGGGTCAGAGAATGAACTAGGACATTATAGGGCATAAAATTAACAACTGCTGCAGCCAAGCGTCTCTCTAGAAGCATTGCGATGGGGGTCCCTTCAAGATATTGCTATGGGGCCCACAAAGTTCTGGCTACGCCCCTGTCAGTGAGATAGAGCTGAACATATCGCAGTACAGAGAAGATGAGAGAAAAGGACAGAGTATAATAATGCTGCAGGGGCTGATGGGAATATTTACATCAAAATGAAATCCTTCCTTATATAAGGACATTCTGAAATGGCGTTATATAAAGTAAGGATTTTTCAGGAAGAATAACGTTTTTATGCTTGCTGAATTACATAAAACGTTAAACCACAGTAGAGGTGAATGGAGTGATCCCTACTGTGTGATATTCAGCCAGATGGGTATGAATGGAGAATATAATTCCATTACTTTCTCCGTTAACCCTTTGCTGAATAGCAGGGTTGTGTTAAAAAGACTTTGACGGTAACAGAAAATAGTTTAGATTCAGGAAAATAGTCTGAAAATAAAAGAAATGAGAGAGCTGAAATAAAACCTACCTCACTCCGTCAACTCGTACTGAGAAGTGAAGATTCTGAACCAAGCGCTCGGATTCCTGTGTCTGTGACATCATCACCATTCATGGTCAGCTGCTGTAGCAGCTCCTGAGACATGATTACAGTGTGGGATACAGGCCAGGATAAATGGGGGTCGTGACACATTCAGGGTTTTGTTTTTAACTAAAGATCAGCTGGTAGAAAAAGTAATAAAATAGTTCTCAATGTTTTGCAGATTAATTTTCACATCTTTGCATCTATTTGGGAATTAGGCCTATAAATCACTGTCTCCTATACATTGGTATACATATAGGTATATATACATTCCACAGATGTACTGTTATCCCTGTGTAACCCGTATTACATCTATCAATGTTACTATGAGTATACTACAGTATGACAGGTGCCTCCACCCAAGCATTTATGTCCTAGGGAGGGTGATCTGTGGATTTAGGGTCACCTTGTGTACAAAATGTGGTGACTCTTCTGGATATTATACCATTATCTCTGTTCCTTGTGATGTTCTTTTACAGGAGTATCGGCCGTTACCTGGATGGTCTTCTCTCCTCCATGTTTAAATGACCAAGGTATGTACTTCTCTGCAACAGTATTTAATACAACTCCGGCAAGAATCCATTATACAGCTATGATCATATGGTTACAATGACCACAGTGTTTCACTGTGTGTGTGTGTGTGTGTGTGTGTGTGTGTGTGTGTGTGTGTGTGTGTGTGTGTGTACACGTGTATATATATATATATATATATATATATATATATATATATATACACTAATACTGAAACATTAAACACTGCAAACTATTCGTGCAATCATTTAAGCTCCGAGTGCCGCGTCCTTGCTTGTCTATATACTGTAACTACGAGGGCACCGGCTGCAGTTACTACCAAGTTCTGAGAGTGCCAGACCTACAAAATGCTGTTAGATTGATAGAGAAAGCAATAGATAGATAGATAGATAGATAGATAGATAGATAGATAGATAGATAGATAGATAGATAGATAGATATGACTCTTACACACAATTAAAATGTCTATCATAGACTGTTCTTCATCCATCCGCATACACCAACATCCATAAAGAAATAACTGACACTGACACCAGGATATGTTTGCCAATAGAATTGTCAGCTTTTATTAAAACAAATGGTATGGTGGCAAGGAGGGACGGCCTATTTAAATGTCCCTATTTATTCTAACCTTTCCTTTTAACTGTGGCTGACCACAACACAAGAGGAGGCAAGGGCCCAACTTCAGCCCGGCCTCCATCGCATCACAAGGAGGGGGTTTTAAGGGCCCAATTTCAGCCCAGCCCCCATACATCCCAAGGGGAGGCTTTTAAGGGGCCCAATTTCAGCCCAGCCCCCCACTGATCACAAGGGGCTATCATAGGCCATTTGCCACCCCTTGTGTTACTTGCTCTTTATCGGGAATACCATGGCCAACTCTCCACTCAAGGTATTCCCCAACTCCCACCCAAAGGTGCTCAGGTGTGTACCAACTCCACCGGAGACCGAAGCCCACCTGGTCCGATGGAACTCCGGCCCCGTAATGTATCAAACTCCACCACCTTCACATCTCCTGAGCACCTATAAAACTCTTTAAATTACAGCCACAATTTCAGGCCGTCCCAACCCGCCACAGTTTCAACGAAACCCCCGCCACCATACCTCTACCTTAAACCTATCCTTAACTACTCCTAAAATCCTCCAACCTATCAATAAAATTCCTGAGTAAGAACTGCTAACAATAAATCCTCCATAAAAATTTCCATACCCCTCAAATTCAGATGGACACCATCGGCCATATAAAGATGAGGAGCAGAAACTGAAATTGAGGGATGTGGGACCACAAACCCCCAATTTTCGCTAACAGCTCTGCCCACCACAGAATTGATCCGGCGCCGGATCAACTCAATGGCAGCAGATCTGTCCGCACCTCTCCACACCAAACGAGGGATAATGTCCGACCATCCTACACTCAAAAAGCACAACCTATTCTGCAGATTAACGAAGTCCCTAACTATAGTTTTACGAAGATCTAAACCAGACCTTCTGGTCAAATCATTTCCGGCAACATGAAACACCACCCTCAAGGGGTATCCCGACCTCTCCAACTGCTGCCAAAAAAGCGGGATGACTTGCTCCCACCGAAGTCCCCTCACTCCGATCCATCTGACCAGATTAGCTTCCGGGGACTGAAGGCACTCCACACCCGATCTTTCACCATAATACACGTATGAGTGCCCCATAATCCAAATCGGACACTCATCCAAGCGCAAATCTGAAAATACAAAAGCATTCACAGAAACTTATCGAACAAAAAACCCCTAACACCAAAATCTTGCAACAACATTACCCCAAAAACATCCCATTATAAACTTGCTAAAATGGTTTTATTATTAATTTATCAAATAGTTTAATTTGGCCTCTAATGTGAGAATTTTTGAAACGGGAATTACCTTTCATTACAAAAAGAGGGAGGGAGGTTAGGTAAGGGGGATCAGACTTGACGAGAGGCGAAAAACACACCTGCCAGACGGGTATGAACCCCAAGGCTTAAGGCACCTGACAGGATAAAAAATTCCTCAAGACCCCCAAATATGGCGAGTGGCTGAAACCTCAAGTCTGATTTATTTATTTATTTTTTTTAAACAGGTCAAAACCTGATATATTTCCGAAATACATCAGACTTCCACCTCCCCAGAGCTCTAATTTGCCCGCTCGAACAGCCTTCAGCGGCTGCTGCTGTCGCCGCACCTATCCGAAACGAATGAGTACCATATCTCGATACCGGCAAACCCATCGTGCAAATACAACGTTCCAACACCCATCTAAATTGAAATTGAGTCACCGGCATACCAACCAAATGCTGCAACCATGGACCTGGAATATCAGTCCTTGTTTTCACATAAACCCTCGCCAAGGACACAGGACAAATCTCTTTGTCGTCCACACATCTCAAAACAACCCAACAACCTTTGCCCAATTGGTCCGTTTTGGAACGTTGTACTTTGCACCATAAGCCTCCTTCTTCCAATGACACATGTTCACAAAGCATAGGTGACATTGCTGATTTTGAAGCTGCCACCAGTTCACTGACTCTAAAGGCCCCAAAAAAGGCCATAACGAAACACAATGTAAATAAAAGTGCTTCGTAATCAGATGCACAGACATCATGCAACACGACCGCCATGTGCCGCAATATTGGAATGGTTATTGGTCTACGTGCATCTTGTACAGGGGGCATAACTCGAGCCCAACCTTTTAGAATCTTTGCTAGAAAGAAAGACTTAGTAAAATCATGCCGGCCATCAAGTCTCAAGAAATAAGAAAGAGCAGACAATAAACGTGTTACAAACCCTCTTGATCTGCCTGCTCTAAAACATTCCCACACGTAATCCAATAACATTGCATAATCGGTCTTACCTTGCTCCTGATGCAAGCGAACATATCTTTCCCTCTCTCCGAGAGCATTTCTGTACCCTCGAAGGGTGGAGGGAGCCAAGGATCGCAGAGCTAAGCCCTCCAATCCGGGCGTATCACCTGCCAGGCATAAGATGGGCAAGGGTCACCAGATACATTTGCATCCGGAGCTAGCACCCTAAACCTGCGCCACTCGAACGCGATAGCGCATCCGCAACGCCGTTTTCAATGCCCGGAACATGTTTAGCGCGAAAACTTATATTTGATTGAAGGCAGCGCAACACTATTTGTGCCAACAACCGCAGTACTGGCATGCCGGAAGCTCTCTGACTGTTAACCGCCTGAAACCACCCCCAAGTTATCACACCAAAAAACTACTGACAAGTTGGCTAAAACCTCATGCCATAACTCCAGAGCCACCATGATAGGGAATAATTCTAATAATAACAAGTTGCTAGTGAGTCCCTCTTCAACCCAAGATTTTGGCCATGGGGAAGCACACCACCTGCCCTCCAAAAATGCTCCAAACCCCGTAGAACCTGCTGCATCGGTGAATAATTGCAACTCAACATTGGAAATGGGTATGGACTGCCAAATAAGAACACCATTAAAGGTGGCCAGGAACTCTTCCCAAATGTGTAAATCCCTGCGAATTTCTTTGGATAATCTTATAAAATGACTGGGTTTTTTAACACCCGCTGTGGATCTCTCCAACTTCCTGCTAAAAACTTTACCCATGGGTATAACTCGACAAGCATTCCGGGTCAATGGGCAACAGCCGAAAAGCCGATTCTATATCAATTTTACTCATAAGAGCCCCACTACCGAATGATCTCACCTTGTCTAAAGCGTCCTCAAAGGACTGATACACTACCATGGACAAACTCTCAGGAATTGCATCATTCACTGAAGACCCTCTTGGAAATAATAAATGCTGTATTAGCCTGAATTACCCGGAGTCTTTTTTGGAACAACCCCAACTGGGGACAAAATTAAATCAGGCAATGGGGGGCAACTAAAAGGACCTACCATCCTACCCAAAGCAACTTCCTTATCAACTTTTTCTTTTAACATAACTGGGAACTCCCGAGCCGAACGTAAATTGCCAATCCGACCACATTTAACTTGGCTTTTTATAGGCAACGGAAAACCTTTTGAGAAACCTAACCTTATAAACTCAGAATCGTCTCTATTTGGATAGTGATCCAACCAATGCAATAATTTGTTCAACTTAACTGGAGTAGGTGCCCTACTTAGACACACCCGTTGCTGGGATTCGTTGTTGTTGCTGCTTGTGCCAACTACCTCTCCCACTAGCCGTTTGCTGGCAGTTTTTAATGGGATGGGTTCCTTCACAGCGGATACAAACATGCCGAAAACTACACTTGAACCCTAGGGTGCATTGACTATTATTGAAGGCATAGCATTTGCCTGACCAATTCTTACCCACCATCCATCTGTTACTGGAATTACCTCGTTTATCCGCCAGACCCTCTAAACCACTCTTAAGAGGTTGAGTAACATCTACAAAAATCTCCACATCTTTTTTACCAAAATCCATGATCTCCTTCCCATTTTGTTTTCTACGAAACTCTTCATCATAGGACCTCCATGCTGTTCCGCGCCCGGATCTGGCCAATTCGTGTAACAAATACATATATTTAATTATGTTCATGTGCTCCTGAGGCCTGGATTCCAAATAACAAGCTGCAAAAATAAGCATGCCCTTCTGCCAGTTAGAGTAAGACTTATAAAGCCTCCTCACCTATACCTGATTTCTTTTTAGCCGCT